>NW_016202762.1:0-2360 GCF_001687245.7 Rhagoletis zephyria
TTCACCAGCTTGGTAGAGATAATGGAGTATAACCTCCATAGTTTCATTCTGGACTGTAAATGGTATAACAGAAACTATAGTGATATTCTGGAAGATCGCCAGTAAGAGGGATGTGCCTCATTCTGACTTTTAAAAAAGAGATTCCAAGTGGGAAAACTTGCCTCCGAGTGGAAGTTTAAGAGCTATATAAACACCACCTCGACCTAACCTAACCTAACCTAACCATGTATTCGCGAAATATTTTTATTCTCAACTTGCTTTAAGGAGGGCTGTTAAGCTATCGCTGGAACTTCAGATCTTTCTGATAACTCTTCAAATATTTTTTCTTTTGAAGCTTTATTTGTCTTTTAATTGTAACTTTAAACAGCTTGTATTGCAGTTCATAGAAAACCAAGAGCAATTTACTCGTTTCTACGTATCTCTCTGGAAATATGAAAAAGTAATTTACCTTGTCCTCAACGACATTTGCAGCTACAACTCGTTACGTTTTCTAATAAAAACTACAACATACTGTAACCAACTGAACATTTTGGCCAACAAAGGTTTGGCCGAGCTGTCACTCTGCTGTCCTGCGCATGCCAAGCAGCACTGAAACTCATTATGTATGCGTATCGGAACGAGTATGTAGTAAGTATCCAATTTTAACATGAATTTTAATGTTGAGAAAAAATACGAAAGAAAAGTGTAATTTTTTTCTGAAAACTAATATCTAATATTTCATGAATTCAATCCCAAAGCTTAAGAAGGACATTTCCAATGCATTTAATTGAAATATGTTTAATTTATTTAAAGCTCAACTTGTTCGTATAACTATATTCAAATGTACAGTCCCTCAAAAATTTTTTATATTTTTTCTTTATTATATTCAACTAATTTACCACCACAATTTTGTCCTTGCTCCAAATTAATGCACTTTAATACTTTGCAATAGCTTTGTGCTTTTGGGTGTCATTAAGTAAACATTAAGCAAATGTTGCATGGCCAAAAATAACTAACAGTGTTGAATAAACAAAGTTAATTAAATGAAAAAGAACACATAAATCAAAGCTCGCGCACAACTCAAACATTAATGCATTCGCAATTATTTATTGCATTTACTTAAGTGTAAATATTTGCTATTCAGCAATGATAATGAATGCTATAAATTAAATTTGCGACCAACAAAAAAAAAAACTTTAATATTCGGATTCAAAATTGTCATAAAATCACTATAATTTGGTTGATAAAAAAAGAAAGATTTTTTTTTAAATTAGCATTTAACTTACAATAAACTGCTAGCTAAGAACAATGGCCGCTAGTTGTTGACTGACAGCACTCTGGCACCCAATAACGAAACAGCGCTCGCTAGCAAGCTACAAAGAAATCGGGTGGTAAATTATGAAGCACCAGCATTAGGTACTGCGCGCATCGACGTCGCCAACTTCCTAGGTCTCTGGAAGGACTGTCACGTTGCTAACCACTGGCTCTTGCTCAGGGAGTCTCTGAACGGCTTCTTATTCTTAGACGGCTGAGCCTAAGAACTATCACCGCATTCCCCACACGGCACTGCAAGATAAGATACCACCTTTATAAAATGGGTCGAATTGCAGGTTCTTTGGGCCGGCGAAAGAATCTCTAGAGAATAAACTATGAGATTGACCACTTTAAATAATTTTAGCTGAAAATTGGAATGGCCTTTTAAGGGTTGACACAGTAGATCTAGCTAAGTCGGAGCGCTAGTAGGCCCTTATAATAATAACCTTAGCTAATACGAGTATAGAGCCTCCCCTAAGTCTTTAAGAGATCAAAAATTCCAATCTATATTTTTCAATCAATACTATTCTCCTAAATACTTTCTACAAAAAATCTTCCAACTAAAGAAATGCACCTCGGATTACGTTTGCGCCAGCATGAACGAGAAATCTTTACCGCAGACTCAAAATACATTCCTTTCAGACGCGGAAGCACTAGCATTTAAGTTATGGAAGAGAAAAATTTTATTTCTTCGCTGTGAATTCTTTGCTTCGTCTTTTGTTGCAGCTCAGCTTCCGCTTCGCTCGCAGACTGTCCACACATTTTTGCTGACCGAAAATTCTAGCTAGATGCAATTTTATTTTCGCCCACACGCATATCTCTGCCATGAAAGCAAATCCTTTAGCGCCTACACAAATCAAAACAATTTCTTATCCTGTGTCCTGTTGCCAACATTTTTTGCCAGATTTCGACAACCCACATAAATGCAAGCGTGAATGTGCCGTGCATGCATGCTACCGACAATGGAGTGAATGACACCAAAACGCTCGCGGCAAGCGACAACATATCTAGAAAAAAACAGACAAGTATTAGGTGGATGAAGAATGGCAAAGCAGCAGCAGCGCATG
>NW_016202763.1:0-2360 GCF_001687245.7 Rhagoletis zephyria
AGGTCTAAGAAGGTCAATATTTCATATCCACAAGACACCCAGATAACTCAGTACCTTCCTGTGGCGCACTGGAAATAGCTCAGCCGATTTTAAATATTTTTTTAAATAAAAAAACGTAGTTGAAAAGGTTTATGGTTCTCTCGAAGCGAGAAAAAATATTCCGACGAATTGATAACCTCCTCTCACTTTGCGCACAGACACATGTATGTGAGAGAAACATTTAGTGAATTCTTAGTCACTTGAAACTTGCACTTTATATAATAAATTTTGTTTTGTAAAATTCATTAACAATCGCACTTCTTCGAAATTGCTACTTTTCCGCACTTTGCATAACAAATTTAACTAACAAACTCGCATGGCGTTAAACACCAAAATTGAATTTAGCTTTTTAAACAGGTAAAACCGTATTCAATAACCTCAAACAATATTCTTAATGACTCATCGAAACCATTTCTGAGTGATGAGAGGTCTAGCATGGTGTCGGTTTTGATTACATTAAATTTCAAATCTCCCTGTACCGCTAAAAAATTCTACCTTCCAAAAAATAAAACGTTATTGCACATCTATGTAGAATCCGAGCTCTTTAATTTGTCTTCTCATTTTGGAAATTCGAAATAGCAATGCTGATGTAATGACCCTCACAATTATTGATCGCAACCCTAATTAAAAATATTATCAGCCTAAAGTTTTCTTAAATCTCTTTCGTTTGACACTAATATTTCGATATTTCATTTATGTAGCTTGTGTATTAGTAAGACACATTCGACTTTTCGAACAGGTGGCAACCTCTACTAATATTACAATAATTACTGTGTTGTTAAAACGAGTTTGCTGCGAAAAGAAATCACGCCGCGACAATGTTACAAAGAAACACTTCACTTACCGGTTCGTGCGGAGCCGGAAGACCACCACTAACTGGGTGATAAAACTTTATTCCGGTAGACCCTGTCAGCAAACCACTAAGGAGGCGAAAATATAAACTGCGATTAAGAATTCAGTCGCCAACGTAAAGCCAGAGTTCAAAATCTACATGGCTTGAGCTGGATGGCTTTTAGTCCTCCGCTCAAATTCTCATACGATGACAGCCAACGACCGAGGCTTTAGGACCAAGACCGTCACCTGACAGCTTTCTCGTTGAGAAAAAGTAGATTTCGCCGACCTAACGTGGTCCAGAGTCTACGGTTTTTCTTATTTTTGGCTTTAAAACCAAAAACTTCGTCAATTATCTCTTTTCTTTTCGAGGTTGCGACAATTGTTATCCCGAGTGCTATTGGTTCTTCCAATGTGTTGGTGGGCGCTGAGTCGAAGAATATTTTCACGTGATTGTGCTCATCCCAGCGTACAACATGTCCAAGATAAGCATGCGAGGACTTTTAAAGTGTTAACAGGAGCTACTTTGTATTCCAACGACCAACGACTTTCGCTTCTTTTTCTCAACTGGAAAATGCTGCGCAGCTCAGAAACGGGACATCTCTGGCTTCATACATCACTACTGAATTTCGTTTAAGAAATTTTTGGCAATTTTATAACTCCTATATATCTGTATATCTGTGACCGTGGCATTACCGATTGTGTGTGGTGAGACTGAAAAAAATCGTTGATTTGATTTTTAATACCGCTCTAATGTACATACATAGATACATACAGACATATGTATATATCTAAACATATGTATGCACGAATTTGCATATAGTGCTTATGCTTTAACGCTGTACGCCAATGATCCGTGCTGCTCAAAAGGGACATTCAAAGTGAAAAGTTGCAGCGCGAAGTGAAACCGCGGNATCCCCCTCAGAGGGCAAAGCAGATAAAGCTTAAAAAAACCTGCGTAAGAATATTTAAAAATCTTATGGGGTCTCAGTAGAAAGGTATTTTTCCACTCTTTTTATTTCTGTGCAAAAAAACTCGTTCACGTCCCAATTTTAATTAATTTTTATTTTTTGTGAAATACCAACACATCTTAATTCAACTTGGAATGACGCTCGTTCATCCTTGGCATGAGTTTATTAGCAAAGAAGTATAAAGGGTGAGAAAATAACTTTCCATTTTACCTTACAAGTCTAATCGGAATAGTTTAAGTTCAGCTATCAAAGTTTTTCATATACCAATCTTTGAAAAATGTTAAAAACAGCATAAAAAATCTCATTATTACTATTCCGTTCAAAATTTGTTTAAAATATTTTTAGCAAATTTTTTAAGCTTAAACCGTTTAGTCATTTGAGGGAACTTTAAAAAAAAAATGATTTACCAAAAATTCCATTATTGGAGGTACTTTCAAATCGGTCCAGCTCACTTAAGTCTTAATATTTTCACGAAATATTTTGGTGGACGTCTTAAAATATAATAGATTTTATAATTCC
>NW_016202764.1:0-2360 GCF_001687245.7 Rhagoletis zephyria
TCAGTTTTTCATGGTATTTACAGTCGCGCGGACGTGTTCTCGCAAGTGGAAAAGTGCTTAATAAACGTGGAGTATAGAAAATTTCTACACTTAGATGTAGATATGTATGTATGGCGGAATGCCGATGGACATCGAGAGTGTGCATCAAAGAGTCAGGCGGACGCGGAAACAAATATAAACGTGAATGCGATACGTTAATATATAGCAGTATAATTATACATAAGTACATATAGATATATATATATATATGTATGTACGAGCACATATAAATATATGTAATCGAAAAATTTGCGAGTGTATGCATATGTGGCTATTATGTATTGTGCAATGAGCATGTTTTATAAAGTGTCAGTGTTGTTGCTTTTTCATGAGTTGACAATTTGTTAAAGATAAATAAATAATTTCTCGTGCAATGCGAAGCGAAGAATTTGGATTTATTCAAATGTGAAATTTTTTATTCTGCTTAAATAATTTGCTCAATGGGTACACTTTATTTTCATGTGTTTGATTTTTGTTTTATTGGTTATTAATAAAATATAATAAACTTAAATAAAATGAAATAAAAAATAAAGTAAAATAAAATATAATCTAAGTTAGGATAAATAAATGCAAATGAACAATGCTTAGATACATTATTATTAATCTTATAATATTGCTGGAGAACCTCTGTTTTAGTTGACTTAAAAACATTCCACACTAGTATTTTCCGTGTCACCGGCAAGGCCGGTTGTACACTGCCTATCGCCACCACTTGAAAACAAAAGCATAACTAAATACATACATATATAAATATACACAAACCAAACAAAAAATAAATAAAAAAACAAGCAAAAAAGATGTCAAACACACTACCACCACATTTTTGTATAACCAAACACAAAAAACAAAAGCCAGCGCGTAAGTGTGCGTTAAAAAAATAATAAATAAATAAAGAGGTAAACAAAAACAACAACATTTAGCAAATGAAAAATAGTCGCAAACACCTCTTAACAGCCGCATTCGAAACGAAATGTGAAGGCATACATATGTACATACATACCTACATACATACATCCATACAAATGTATGCATGCAGAAGTTATGAAAAATGTTCTTTAAAAGTCTGGCATGAGCGTGTTTGCCTTCTCATATGTATGTGCATAGTTTATGGCCGTGCCATATGTGTTGTGAATATTTTTGGTCGAAAAAGTGAAAGAAATTAAAAAAAATAAAAACGCAGCCAAATGTTGGAGAAAATCATGCAAAATATAAAAAGTAGCAAGAACATTCATAAATATTTCGTCAATGCTATGCGCGTGGGAATTTCGTGCAATACACATTGTTGTCTTTGAAAAAATTCAAATATACATACATACATACTATTTTTCGCACAGGAAATCGTCTGCAAGCACTTACGCCGGGCAAGAATTGGTAAGGCAATTAAAAAGATTTATGCAAATATTTTTTGTCACTTTAGATAGAAGTATTTACCTGATCAGATTTTTACGGCACATAAAATATTTAGTTTTGAGCCTTGAAGTTATTAAATATCAAAGTTGCTGCATCAAAAATGTTTTTTCTATCAAAACGGCAACAAAAAAGAGGTACCAAAATTCTATCAAAAGTTCACATTTTGAATTCTACTTCAAGAAAGGCAAAGATTTTGAACTTAAAAACAGCTTTTTCCAACATATTCATAAGTAAGTGTGGTTCCGAGTATTGAAAGAACCGGTTCTGTTGAGTCTGGTTCCAAGGAGAACCGGGAATTCGGACTGGTTCCGGTTATTATGAAAGACCCTATCGAAAAAGCTTAACAAAAGATTTTAAAAAGTTTTTACTAAAACTCAATCTCTTTTTATGTTTTTGTTATAAAAAAAGTTAAGAAAATAAATAAATATATTACATTCATTCCTTAATTGATATTTGTGTTACTAAATTTTTATACAAATAAAAATGAAATAAAATTTAAAAACGCGTTTTCCATGTTAGTAATTCATGAGGAAGAAAACTAGCATAACATTAAACTCAAAGAAAAAAAGTTTGTAGGCCAACTCAGTACTCCATAGTACGTATACAAAACAAGTTTTAAGTCTCAAGAATCAAAAACAACTAAGTTAATGTACACTAGGCGTCAAATGAAAGTGTACACTTTTTTTGCGTTATTAATTTAGAATTCATTCTATAAACCATATAAATCAAAGTTTCACACTTTATATAAAGTTCACAAAAAATTAAAAACATGTCATCCAAATTTTCAACTTTTTATTCAGAATTGCTAGAAAAGTTTCGATTATGCAGTTTTGCAGCCCCTTCAGTTTTAGTCTAATGAAGTGCAAGTTTCAACCGGCTACAAAATCGCGTTGATTTGAGATTTTTTTTTT
>NW_016202765.1:0-1267 GCF_001687245.7 Rhagoletis zephyria
GCATGTCCTATGAAGAGACTAATTGTACACCTTTATACCCAAACGGGTACAAAAAGCGACTAGTCAGTTTTAAAAGATAAAAATAAAAATTTGAGCCTGCTGAGATTCGAACCGGGGTGCTCTGTTTTGTTAGGCGAATACACACACCTCTCACAAGAACAATATTGATGCCAACAGCTTTGAGAGACATAGCTTGACTTGCATTGTTTCTTTGCTTAAAGTTTTCTGGATATACATGTTTTCCATTCCATTTATGTACAAATATATGTAGAAATATCACAACTCGTTATTACATTTTAAATATTGCATCTTGAGACGCATTTTTCTAATTTTACATCAAAATTAAAATTGTTTCCTTAGAGTAAAAGAGGGTACCATCTTTTAAAGCATGAAAACCACAAAAATGCCTTGTTATTTGTTGTTTAATTTGGGATGGAGTCAGACATAAAAAACGCGTTAACAGAGAAAATATAAAAAGGTCACGTAAGAAATAAAAATACCCACTAAATATCCAACGCTCTTAGATAAATTCGCAGTGGAGCACAAAGAACAAGCGGCAAATTTAATTTGGTACTTTTTAATTTCGCCTATTAATCCTGAGAAACCGCAAATTTGTTTGAATTTAAGGTAATTAGTAAAAACAACATAAATTAGTTGTGTGTGTGCGTGCCTTAATTGCAATTAAAAAGGTCTATCGTTCATCAGTCAAAAAACGAAATGAAAAGTTAATATGATAAGAAAAATTAAGGGTTGACCATCCCTCGAAGCAAACTGAAAGCTTGTGAAAAGGTTCAGCATATTTGAATCAATTAAATGTAAATTATATATATGTAAGTAAGTATAATGTTAGGAAGCGACACTCATTAAACAAGCCAGCTGTGACTAAATGCCAGCTTGTGCCTTTATAGGCAGGATTTTAGCACAAATTTTGAATGCGTAAAGTGGCGTCAATTAAAACGCACACTCACCAAATGGCTGTTTACACAAGATAAATATGTAGCCTGGTTGTATTAAAAAAAAGTAGAACAATTATAATTAAAATTTAAAATTTTTCTGACTAATTTAGATTTGAAATAACTCTTGTTTTATAAATAAAATGATCAGAGTCTTATATCACTCTCAAAATAGCAACTCCCCTAATTGCTGTAATTTTTAATTGAACCTTAGTCAATTTATTCTTCATCTTGGTGATTTTTTTTACTTTCTCTCTCTCTATTTTTCTCTTATCACAGCCATCCGGGGCGTATACGTATTCTAAATAAATAAT
>NW_016202765.1:1509-2360 GCF_001687245.7 Rhagoletis zephyria
GTAGTTTTGCTGCTGTTGTTGCCGAGCTGTCACTGTCATTTGACGATAGAATTAGCAAAGCTGTTGGTAATGACCAAAGCGAAAGAGAAAGAAACGTAGACGTCAGCAAAATCGAGCGCTCTATTAAGAAGAAAGGGCGTAGCAATAAGGCTAACAACTAGCCAAATGGATATTTATATTTATGCACATACATAGAATTCAAGAGAGGAGAGTAGATGCATGTGAAAACATACGTTGCTTATATCCCGAGAGTAAATATTCCAAACGAATTTTTGTGATGTAGTAGCAATCTCCCATAGGATCTTAGTCCTTTAATGTAAAACAATGGATATCATTCATTAAAAGTGAGCTTAAGCTACGACTCGATTTTCAGTAGAAATTCTTGACCTTGAGCTGAACTGAGTCTGAACTTAAGCTCACCTTTTCTGCATGAGGCTCAATATCGCATTTCGAGTAGGCATGGCATAGATTTACAGGACCCTCAATTCGAGATTTTATGGTCCAGGCTTTGCGTACGCAGCCCAAACTAAATCCATTGGAAATAATTTGTCATCTCTTGCAGTCCAAACTGGCATCGACGCACAACGGGGCCGCTAAATAAAAGTTGATGCTCAAAAGTCTGTAAATGGTGTTTTCTCCTAAAAACGCTGCAGACAAATCCAAAATGATAAATCATATAATTTTTACAAAATTATACCATTGGTGTGTACTAACACTTTTTACCAAAATTTTTCTTTTTTTTTTTTGTTAAATTTGAAAACATTATTTTATAATATTCTGGATGTGGCTGCCTTCGCTACGTATGTACATACTTTACATGGAGACAACCAACACCAGAACGCTTCTATAAA
>NW_016202766.1:0-2360 GCF_001687245.7 Rhagoletis zephyria
GACATCAATTCCCTTATGGTACGTTGTGGTGACGTCTGAAAACCCCGAACTTTAGGTCATATTGCTCAACAAGTTATACCTTAAAAAAATTAGATTTTATTCCAGTTGCACTATAAATGTCCTGAGTTTCTCGATTTTAGCAATAAAAGTAGTCATATAGACCGTTAATTTTATTATGAACAACTATTTACTGATACGTACGTACATAAAAAGTATTAACGAAGGTATAGACCCCGTTCTTGTCAGTGCAGCTGTTTTGCGGCGGCAACAATGTGCGAGTACGCAAAATTCCCCCATTTCAGTAGATTTTTNCATTTTTTACACAGACCCAAATACACAAACACAAAGTATTACATCAAGGCATATATTACAAAGTAAGACATCAATTCCCTTATGGTACGTTGTGGTGACGTCTGAAAACCCCGAAATTTAGGTCATATCGCTCAACAAGTTATACCTTAAAAAATTAGATTTTATTCCAGTTGCACTATAAATGTCCTGAGTTTCTCGATTTTAGCAATAAAAGTTAATTTTATTATGAACAACTATTTACTGATACGTACGTACATAAAAAGCATTAACGAAGGTATAGACCCCGTTCTTGTCAGTGCAGCTGTTTTGCGGCGGCAACAATGTGCCAGTACGCAAAATTCCCCCATTTCAGTAGATTTTCCCATATACATAGTATATGCGTACGTATCCATACATATGTCCTTACGCCACCCAGTGTTCCTTTTGAACACCCTTTCGATAGAAGCAACGTTTTGATAAAAAAGACATAGTTTTGAAAGCTAATAGCATAGACAAACGGCAGAATTTATCCGGATCAACTAGTTAATTCGGAATTATTTCGGATATTACCTGCAGTTGGTCCGAATTAAGTCCTACAACTAAAATTAATTCAGAACAAGGGAATTTCGATGACAACACTGGTAAAAACGGCCAGCTATTGTATTTTGTGCAAGCAAAGCAAACAAAGCCATGGTAGCCGAGTAGTGCGAGCTGAATACTACAAGTCGGTAGGGATNATTTTCCCATATACATAGTATATGCGTACGTATCCATACATATGTCCTTACGCCACCCAGTGTTCCTTTTGAACACCCTTTCGATAGAAGCAACGTTTTGATAAAAAAGATATAGTTTTGAAAGCTAATAGCATAGACAAACGGCAGAATTTATCCGGATCAACTAATTAATTAATTAAGTCCTACAACTAAAATTAATTCAGAACAAGGGAATTTCGATGACAACACTGGTAAAAACGGCCAGCTATTGTATTTTGCACAAGCAAAGCAAACAAAGCCATGGTAGCCGAGTAGTGCGAGCTGAATACTACAAGTCGGTAGGGATCAGGTTCGATCCTCGATTCGAGCGATTGCCAAAATATTTTTGAAGCGAAACTTCTTTAGCGGCGGTTGGTTGGTTGGGAGTAAATTAGCAAATTCAATGGAAATTGCACACGGTCGTGCAAATGGTGCAACGGAAATGGTTGGGGCTGAAACAAGTGCTTCTTGTGTGTATGCATATGGTATTCAGCCCTATTCTGCATTTCGACTCGAATCGAAATTTTCTCCGTTTTGGCGACCAATCTTCGAAACNGCCAGCTATTGTATTTTGTGCAAGCAAAGCAAACAAAGCCATGGTAGCCGAGTAGTGCGAGCTGAATACTACAAGTCGGTAGGGATCAGGTTCGATCCTCGATTCGAGCGATTGCCAAAATATTTTTGAAGCGAAACTTCTTTAGCGGCGGTTGGTTGGTTGGGAGTAAATTAGCAAATTCAATGGAAATTGCACACGGTCGTGCAAATGGTGCAACGGAGATGATGCAACGGGGCTGAAACAAGTGCTTCTTGTGTGTATGCATATGGTATTCAGCCCTATTCTGCATTTCGACTCGAATCAAAATTTTCTCCGTTTTGGCGACCAATCTTCGAAATTTACGATTATATTTATTCTACATTTCGATCGTAGTTCCGTTTTTCTGAGTTGCAAATTTGTTGACGGCGAATGTTTCGATTGTTATTTTCGTGGGTTTAAATAGTAAAATTTTATTAAAAAAATTAAGTAAAATATACTGTGCATGATTGTAAAAGCCATCATAAATAAATTTTCGCGATTTCTGTGTTTTCGCGAGCGGTAATACGGACAATACGAAAAATTGGCTCAAATAATGGCAACCAAAAGGGATATTGCGCGAGGGTTTCAAAGAGGAGCAAAGGCGTTTTTGTTTTCATTATCTATAAATAAGACTGTGAAATGCACTGAATACAATTTATTCTTTGCATATAAAATTAATAGAGGTATGTAAATATACACATACATACATAAAATGTGAAGCTACATAAAAAAAGATGCTT
>NW_016202767.1:0-2360 GCF_001687245.7 Rhagoletis zephyria
CCATCGGCAAGATTCTGAAAAACAGTGGGTCCTAAAAGCATACACAGCATGAAAAAGAACTACTGTAATTTGTAATCGGCTTTCGCTATGGCAGGCATCTTGTCGTTGGTACGGGGGCATAGTCGAATCGTGATCAGTCCTTATGAGTGGGTGGTAGTGCAATTGTGTCTTTACCTTGCAGGGTTTGTAACCAGGGGCTTACCAGACCGGCTGTATTATAACGTCGCCTTCCTGTCACCGGGCCGCCTTAGGGCGTAATAGTGGCCTTTCTGGTGGACCGTTAATTTTTCCCTTATACAACTTATACCACTGCGACCGCCTCGCCACAAAAACAACAAATCGAAAAATTCGAAAATTCCGAGCAGCGGTTGGGGGAAAGCGTGTGGCGGCTACCATCTCAGCTGTATTTGCGAGGGTGATCAAGGGGAAAACTCCGCCGACAAAGGGTCGGCGACTCTATAAAAGGTGAAGGTGGTGAGTTATGGAAGGATGCCAAGGTAGTGGCCGTAGATAAAGCGGTAGAGGAAGTTCTATGGCAGAGATCTAAACACTTCGGTACCGCAATCCATCCCTCTCGACGCATAACTGTAGGGTTATCTGGCTATAGGCCACCGGGGGATTCCTAGCGACCAAAAGCTGATGATCCTCAGCCTGCTGAAGCCGTTGACTCCTCTGCCGGAGGGTCCCTCTTCAGTCTCGAGGGGCTGTTCGTTGGAATAGACGAAGGAGATGAGAGCGCGGATCTATCTCTCATGGACAGGATTCTGAAGAATGAAGATTCTTCAAATTAATCTCCTTGAACAAGGTGGAGCTGACGTGGCTCTGATGCAGGAGCCGTGGCAGAGCAGTAACCGTATCTCTGGACTCTGAGCAAGGAGCACAAGCTATTGGCGGCGAACAATGTAGATAGAACTAGACCCTGCATGCTCATAAGAGGTGAACTTTCTAATAAATAATTTCAGCAATGAACATTGCTGACGACCAGGCTGGAGAGTTCTGGATAATATCCGCCTATTAAAAACGCTGCTGAAGAGGGCGAAGTAAATCTGATGTTACTGTATGGTCCGATGCGAATACGCGTCACTCAGTTTGGGAAATCTCGGAAAAAAACTCGCGAGGTGAGTCACTTTGTGAGTTTATCTTAAGCGAAGATTTATTTATGTGTAATAGGGGTATATCCCCTTCGTTTATAACTGCCGCCAGGGAAGAGGTTCTTGACTTTACACTAGCTTCATTTGAGACATAACCATTGCTCTCGGATTGGAAGGTTCTGAGCGAGCATTCCTTTTTGGATCACAGGTACATTCAATTCTTTTTGACGAAACGCGTCCCCATATCAAGCTCTCTGATGCACGCTGATGTCGAAATTTTCATGAAATTTCATGGAGACTGCGCTGCTTTTCAAGACCTTCTGCATGTCGGTCACCTGACTTGGGCATTAAATTCGTTCAAACCCTTAAAGTCCCCAAGACCTGATGCCATCATACCAGCGATGGCTGGCTCCAATCTACGCGAACTGCATAGGATACGGGTATATACCCAAGGATTGGAGGGTCATCAAGGTGGTGTTGATCCTGAAGGCCGGAAGAAGCTCTCATGTTGCCCCAATGACTTCAGGTTAATCAGTCTCCCATCGTTTCTACTGAAAACGTTGGAGAGGCTGGTTGACCTGCTCATAAGATGCGTGATTTCACGAGATCGCCTATCCAAAGCCTGCATATTGTAAAGGACTTATAGTTAATGAACACGCTTTATGAACTAAACCAACGCTATCTTAACATAGTTACTAACTGGGCGGCCAAAAGTGGCTGCGCCGTCAATCCCAGTAAGACAGAACTGTTTTTACCTCAGTTGGAGATAAGCGCTTACAGCTGTCTGACAAGGTTAAGTTCTTGGGATTGATTCTTGACAGCAATTGTTCCTGGCGGCCAAACATCTAGAAAAGAGCAAGAAAGGCACCATTAGCCTTACATTGCTGCAGGCAAGCTGTTGGTAAGAGATGGGGTATTTCGTCCAAAGTTGTCTGTTGGCTCTACGAAAACCGTTGTCAAGTCAATCAATTTCATGGCGCCTTAGTTTGGTGAAACTCACTTGAATAGGCTAATAGACTAGGTTATTGTGATTGGTATTAGTGGGACACTGCGGAGCAGGCAAAATTTCCGTGGCATGAAGAGTTGTTAGACACAATAAACCAATTGGTTGACCGAGGTAAGGACTGGACACTCTGGGGAGTTCTTGGGGGCTCCGATTTCATCCCTTTTCGCACACATTACTGTGCCCCCGAAATGGCGCCTAGGAGTTTCTTCTTAGCTCACTTTGGCTCAAGGGAGCATTGGGACGGGCGGAACTTCTGAAGAGGG
>NW_016202768.1:0-2360 GCF_001687245.7 Rhagoletis zephyria
TTTTTGTCCCGTATTCGGCTCTCATAAATATGGTCACCGTAGTTATAGTACAAAGCATTGTAACATTCAAATGTGTTAGCTGACTCGTTAAAGTGAGTTGGAGTCACTGTGTCAACTCCCGAAAACTTGCTGAGTTACCTACCCCTAATCAAAGCCAATCAGGTTCGAGTCCGCTTGGAGGTGTTAAAGATTTTTCAAGTTAAATGAATGCAAAGAGTATTGCCACCCGTTTGAAAAGTCAAATCTACTTAAATTATACACAACTTATATGAAATATTAAATTATGGGCGGTCAAAGGGTTCGCCGCGCTGAGAAGAAGGTTTGCAGCTATATTTTGAAGAGGGTTGCCACCTTTTTGACAAGTCAAATTAAATTTAATTATACGCAATTGATATGAAATATTAAAACTAGGGTGTCAAACATAGTTCATAACTAGAAAGTTTCTCTGCAGGGATGTATGTAGGTATGTACATAAATTAGATTCTCAATTAGTCCTGATTTTGTTGTCGAAACACACCCTTGATTCAATATTCGCTTTTGTATATTCAGCGATCGAGTTTAATTGAAAATCAATAATAAATACTGAGGAGTTGGTTTGAAAATAATTTATGTGCGTCTATACGTACGTGTGTATGTATTTATACACATTTTTTTGCTTATTGTTTGCACACCTTAAGTAAATTGTTGGTTCATCAAAAGCATTAACAAAATGCTGTGATAAATAAAACACACTTTGTATGTATTTACATATGTAACTGCTAAGTTGGACTAGGCCCGAACGAGGAAATCCATTGAAGCCTGATAATGGCAACTTAATTTAACGGAACCTAGAACTTAGGAAATCAAAATGAAATAGATTTCGACGTGGCATTAAGTTAAGTTAAATTTAGACTGTTCAATTATAAGCACCATCCAGTTAAGAGAATTTTTAAGTGAGAGCCCGTTAATCATTTTAATATATACATATGTATATGAGACCCTAAAATTTGAAATTCTTCGGAGTTCGACAGAATATACATAGGTCATCCGCGATTCCAAAATTCCCTTATTTAATCCCACAAATCAAGTTTTACGTTTCTTGCGACCATCCAGTATTCAAAGAATTGTCAGATTACGAATTTTCGACTACACTTTTTTTGTACTAAAAGTTAAGTTAATTCAAATTTAGGTTTTAACAAATTAGTAGGTACGGTAAATAAAAGGGCCTTCCGAAATAATGTTTTGGAAAATTCAGCATAGCTATTCAAATAAAAGTGATATACTTCATTACTTCGTTTGCGAAAATTTAAGATAAAAGGTAAGAAAAATCACAAAAGTGTAAATAAAAAAAGCAAGTAATCACTAAGATAAACTTTCACTACTATGAAATCTTCTCTTGCACGAGGTTCAGCTGAAAAGTGATGGCATCAAAAGGTCATGCTATCAATCTGTAAATTATGAATAATCCTTTCCATTTATTTACGATTTTCTGCTTGTGGCGACGAAAGATTTTTAGTTGATTTTCATTTACATATGTACATACATATGTACATTAAGTTGCCCACCAAAAAAAATTTACTTTTTTCCATCGGAATTTTACAATGTAGTATATTTTGAAGAATTCCGTCAAAATATTACGGAAAAATATTATTATTATATGTATGTATGTATCTCCAAAAATACCATTATTTCCATTCCGTTGATGAAATTTTTTTGGTACTTTGATGCAAACCTTGTTAGCTTAAACTCATATATGATCTGAGGTGTTTTTTTTTGGAAAAATATTTTTAAGAACTAATTTTATTTATAAACAGTTGCCTTAAAATATAGTAAACCAGTACCGATTTTTTATTTTTTTNACTGAAAAACTGAACATTTGCTTATCCTCTGTGTGCACATAAAAGTGCTGTGCATGAAGGGGTTATTAGCCTGCAACCGGATTGTGCATATCTGCTGTAGTTTAAAAATACATATACGACCGAGTACTTACTTACACTTGCTATGCGCGCTGCTTGTCTTGCCGGCTGCACTAACTCAATGCGACCACAAACAATCATGGAATGCCATATCAGACCCTGCACTTGGCGGCGTATAATAGAACAAAAAGAAGAAAAAAAAATAAGAATAAAATAAAAATGGGTGAATATAAATTCTAAAATGATTTGTGTACTTACCTTAAAATGAAATGACTTAAAAAACATAAAATAAGCCTTTTTGTGTGTAATAATAAAAATGCTGATAAAATAAAGCGCGAACGACATGACTTATGGGCAAAGGTGGGTGTAACAGTTCAAAAAATGCACTTCCAATGTTGCATACATACTCTGTATGGATGTATGGATGCGTATGCAAGTAATAATAAAAAAGTTGAAAATAGAAAA
>NW_016202769.1:0-2360 GCF_001687245.7 Rhagoletis zephyria
AACCTCTTGCGCTCCGATCATCACCAGAGCGATTGCTCGGTACGGAGAGTACATCATCAACAATATTCTGAAAATCTGCTGAAAGTTGCGGAGCAACTTTGTCGCTATGAGCACAGAAAATATTGCGCAAAACCGCTGTCGCCACGATAATACTTTGAACTTTTTGTAAGTGCATCCGTAAGCCTAAGGGTAGCACAGGAAACCGGCGCTTCCAGAAACCGTATGATCGCTCCACACAATTCCGTGTTCTAATGAAGGATTCGTTAAACAAATTTTCAGCACGGGTATTAACCTGACCAGGGGCGTGATAACTCTATTAGTATTTTCATATCCGCTATCGGCGACAACAAGTCCGTTACCAAACTCGTCTGATTCCAAACGAAAACGAATCCTTGAGTTACGAAATATCATCGCATCATGGGTTGAACCTGGCCACCGCGCAACAATGTCTAGGATGCGAAGTTGACTATCACAAAGTGTTTGAACATTAATCGAGAAGAAGCCCTTTCGGTTCCGGAACAGCTCAGTATCTTCACCACCTATAAGAAAAGGGCTTTGTTATGGCTGAATACTTAAATGTATTTTCATTTAAATTTTATTTACCAGGAGATAAAATTTTAACGTGTGATACAATCGATACGCGAGGAAATTTAGCCAATTTAAAGAAGTTCCTTTGACATTCTTTTATTTGCTCAACCCTGTTTGGAAAATTTTAAAATCTTCTCTCAGCATTGCTATATGGTGTGAAGTGCACCTTATAACTCGTGAGGCTGTAGCTTTTGAGATACCAAACAAATCGCCAATAGTTTGCAGCATGCCTCCAGTTGCATAAAAGCGCAGTGTTAATAATAACATCTTTTCAGGACATAACGCGTGGTTCCTATAATTTAACAACATGACTTCCATTATTATGTTATGTAGTAAATACACAAGCAAAACAAACCTCTCAGTTTTATGCTTTATTGCAGGCCTGATTAAACTGAGAATATACCATGTTGTTTGTTTATTACTCTAAACCTATCACGAAACTCTTTTTCATCATATAGTTGAAAAAATTGTTAGCCGGTCACGAATTACTTTGGTCCTTCATGAGATAATGATATTTATAATCTCTTCGTATTCCGAATCACTATCATCTTCCCAACTCAAATCGAAATCCATTTTGTGCCTTTATTTTATTTTTCCGACAAATTATTGTGCTTCTCAATCAAAATTTATCATAACCATTCTGTTTGCAAATCAGCTGTTTTGCGACTAGTTTACTTTTAGCGCCGACGGCCGCGACTTAAGTTTAACTTAAGTTGAACTTAAAATTTGCTCAAAAAGTGGTTGGTGAAACGCAAAATCTTAAGTCAGACTTAAGTTCAACTAAAAAATGCATTGTAAAACCGGCCCTGAGAGTATTGAAAATCGAAAAGGTAAAATTGAATGTGTAACGGCCCGGTAAGAGACAATCGAGACTCCCTCTGGTGGTTGAGGGAGCTTTGAAATATAAAAGTTGAACAGTAGCGGGGAAAGGACACCACCCTGTGGAACCCCCTGTTTTATTTTTCTAAGTTTGCTCGATTTGTCTCTAAACATTACCGATGAGTGTCGACCACTCAGATAATTTACCGACCACCGTTTGAGCCTCTGTGTGAGACAGGAAGCCTCTATAGCGTGGAATGGCTGACAGTGTCAAAAACCTTTGACAGGTCCAACGCTACTAGAATCGTTCTCTCACAGGGACGGTTACGGTTAAGGCCACGAGTTATCTCAGTGTTTATGGCGTTAAGTGCTGTTGTTGTACTGTGCACTTTACGGAAACCATGCTGATGCTTCGTAGACAAATTGAGGACCTCCGTTAGGTACGCTAATCCCGCAGGATCCAATCTTTTCAACATCAGCATGCATATTCCGTCGGGACCCATGGCTTTGAGGGCTCTCACTTCCCGATGGCCACCTGAACTGCACCGCCNGCGAGGAAGGCACAGTTTGTTGGCAGTTTGTGCAGCCTTCTGGTCACTCGACGCTTGGTTTTGTCCACCAGAGGATGCAGTATGAACTGCCGGCTAAAGTAGCTCGCGCATCGCTCCGGGTCCGACGAGGCATGGTCACCGAAAGAAATTTCGGCTCTGTCGTCGTGCTTCGTCGGAATGGACAGTGACCTCACGGTTGACCAAAGCTTGCTCACACCAGAGGTGAAGTTACAGGTTTTCAGATGTTCTTCCCACTTCTTCCACTTATGTAGGTTCACTAGTTGCCGAATCTCCGCGATGAGATCCCTGATACGGGGATCTCCGGAATCGGCTTGACGAAGGCTGTCACGCTCATCTTCTAGAGCAGCCGCTTCGGCAGGGAAATTTGGACGTGGGTCCGTT
>NW_016202771.1:0-2360 GCF_001687245.7 Rhagoletis zephyria
TTAGTTATTTTTACAAGGTTGGTATTTTATGGTCGCGTATTCGAGTATCTCTCTAAATCTAGTGGATATATGTTAGTATATACGTAAGTGTAAATGTAACATACGAATTTTGTATGTTTGTAGTGTTGAGTGTGCCATTGATGAGTGAAGGTGTTTTGATGGCAGATAAATGCTATAATGCTAGCATGTGTAACTTCAAGTATTCGAATGAGTGAGTGGTTATGTGATGTGGAAGCGAGTGCATATAGTCGCCATGCGTATCCTTGGAAACACTTGTTTACGCTAAATTGTCAGTTGTTTAAAGAATCGAGAAATATAGTGCCCGACATAATGATAGGGTCACCCTATATTGAAAAGATTTTATTATTTATTTTTAATAATCAAGTTCAAAGACCTCAAGAGTACCTATTTCATGGCTGGTCGCATTTTAATTAGGTTTAGTTCCGATAATGGGATCGGATCATGATGAAATTAAATTTTTATATGAGAATTGAATTCGATTGTTTTATTTCTTTTTTTTCGCATAAAAATTATCTACTTTTAATGATTAAAAAAAAATGATATAATTATTTTTTTTATTAATATATATATAATTCACTCTAAAAAAAACTATATAAATCCCGAATCCAAAAAAAAAAAATTTCACACTTTTTTACGGAATTTTAAGAAAATGTTTGGCTATGCAGCAAGTTTAAAGGCGCTAGAAATCACTTTTGCTTTTTAGCGTTTTTTTTTGTTGAAGGTGTTGCTCATTTTCTTCAACATATAAAATTCGCCCAACCTGATATGTATGGAAAGAAATGGATAACACCGTTGGCAAAAAGAAAAAAATTGCTAAAAATCCACGGTAAGTTCCAGCTACTTAAAACTAGCTACTTAAATTGAATGGCCTACAAATCTGCATTCTCCAAATCTTTCTAAAAAATTTATGTTATTAAAAAGCTTGAAATTTTTAGGAAAGTGTCTCGATTTTTTTTTCAATGCTAGCAAAATACCCAGCGTACTTCGCTGCGCCTTAAAAGTATATTTGTATCGTTTGATACCCGTATTGTAATATTTCATTTATTTTATCACTTTAATAGAATAACATTTTTCAAACAGATAACAACCTTCCTCAAAAATATTTTCTGCAGTAAACTTACCTAAACCTCTTCAGTTTGATACCCATATTGCAATATTCAACTTATCTTATGACTTAAAGTAAATTAAAATTTTCAAACAGGTGGCCACCCTAAAAAACAAATTGTTTTCAGCTGTAAGCCTTCTTAAACTATTTTCGTTTGACAGCCATGACGTCAAACTAAAATATTTTTTTTTTTGCATTTCCACACACACTCTTACAGATTTGGACAGTTCACGCCGCAAAAGCAGAAACAAAACACATGTAAATTTTTGTTTTTGCACCACTGCTACCATCTTATATGAATTCGCCTTGCTAAGTACCATCTGAGTACATAGTCGTCGATATACTGATCCTTATCAAAAATTACGTTTCTAGACACAGAACAGGAATGGTAAAGTCTTATGTTCGTAAATTACTCAGGAGAGTTTGTGGGGCCTTTGCACGTCTCAGTCTGAGGTCTCTTCACGGTCGAATGGCATTTAAAGCGGCAGCAATACAGCCTGCCAGGAACTTTCTGTATAGATCTATCGGCTACAAAGTTTTAAATCAATTCCAGAGCTTTAATAGGGGTTGAACCGCCTTACTCACTCCATTTTGGCTCTAGCTGGAGTCTTATCTAGCGCAGTTCTCCAAAAAGTGACCCTATAGAAAAAGAAACTGTCCAATGTATTATTTCTCTTTTTTATCTTTAGCCGTCTTGCAGGCGTGCAGGGTATCAATTTCCTCCTAGAATGACCCAAAAGTCAGACAGAATAAGTTCCAACTCCTCTAAAGTGGGTGTTTAAAAGTGCGGAATCTTATATTTCCTCATAAATAGTGCCCATAGCGAAAGTATAATTTTTGTAATGTTTAATAAAAACCCACATAAAAAACCAAGTATCCAAAGGAGTCCATTCGTATTCACCACTTTTCTTAAGAATCGATTATTCATCAAAAAAAAGCTTCTCAGATGCACTCAAGTCTATGTAGATATGAATAAGCTCGGAGCTTGAAGAAAAACTTGCGCCTATTCAAGTGAATCGGATGGTTAGGCAGTCCATAATTTTTTTTCTAATTTTTTTTTTACAACTCGCACCTTTTTCATTAATTAACGCCGGAAGTTTACAGCAACTTGTTTTCTTTTTGCTTCACTGCCGTTTCTTACATCGTGCGTCTCACTTAAATTTCACCGCCGTTCTGCCTTTCTTTTGTGGTTACACTTTTAAAGCTTTTACTACAACCTTTTTATTTTTTTGTT
>NW_016202772.1:0-2360 GCF_001687245.7 Rhagoletis zephyria
TGAATATACATACATACGGGTTGAGAATCGCAGTAATAGCAACAACAACGCGGTGTACAACATTATTACCATGATAAAAACATAGCAAGGTATAACCGTTCTCTCAATTTGTCGGCCATGATTTTTTTTTGAAGTTTGCCAACATTTTAAAATCATATAAATGTGAAAATAAAAAAATGAAATTGTTCGAAATTGTTGTTGCTTGAGATTGAAAATGAAAATGTGTGTGTGAGTTTGTGAGTAAATTTAAAAATTAAATTGTTTGGAAACGTCAAGAATTTTAAAAGTGACTCTCAGCGGTTCTACCTTACTATATTTTTATCATGATTATTACATGTTATATGTTTGAATATGCGAGGTCGTACATCAAAAATAACGGTACATAAACACATAGAAATAAAAAAAAAACATTCAGGGGCTTCTACCCAGCTAGCCAAATGCGAAGCGCTCCGAATATGGAGTGAAAAGGGACTCCCACTGTAATACCTGGAAGGAGCGTTTCCGGAGCCCTCCTGAAAAAATTTTAATTATATATGTAAAAAATTTCGAAAAACCGCGAATCCTCCTTTTCGGTCTATTATCGGAGCACTCCCAAAACTCTCCGTCTAAGTTATCTTTAGATGATTTAAGCGAATCCTTTTCACAAAATCATAGGCGAATAGGGATTTCGCACGGATTCTTTGCCGATTATCTGAGGGAGCTTATATGTCTTTTCTCCCGCGGATATGCTCCTTTGAAACTTTTTTCGGAGCCTCCCTAGGAGCATTAGCGCACCGCACAGGGAGTCCTAATTGTGCACCCTGTGGACTCCGCTGGTTCGCTGGGTAGTTCTTATTGCAAACCTTCATAGAGGCAGAAGGATGGAGCAAGAGTAACTATTGAGAAGCCTGCGGTACATACATCATTTAGACCAAACCGTCAACCATCAACAATAAAACTTTTTAGCTTTTGTAAGATTGTTCTTTACTCTAAACTTTTTCCGTAGTGATATTCCGCTTATAACTACATATGTAAGAGAGGAAAAGCATTAAAATCTAAATCTGCAAACGCCCGCTAGGATATCGGCTAGAACTCTCAATTTGTTCTTCGGCAGTTTAGTAAGCTTATCATTTGATTGCCTATTGTATCCCCCCAATTGAGTATTTGTCTGTCGCTGCCCAGATACTTGGTTCCAGTGCTGTTCTCCACTTGTTACTTTTTCTCTCCTAAGGTCTTATCTGATGTTGTGTAGCCTCGAAGCCTTTTGGTTTTATTGCCGTTGATTTCTTGCGTTTGTGGCCCAGAACCCTCAGGAGGGAGACCCTCTTGGTTGCCACTAAGATTTTTAGTGTTTAATTTGTCTACCTTATTTTTGTTTAAACTCTTCGAGGTAGAGCAATATATTTTCTCAAATCCTCTATCGAAAGTACGCAGTATCTCAGATGGACTCTCCGCAGGCAAGTTGTAATATTGAGCTATTTACAGTTATGCACTAAAGCTTCCATAAAGCTTAACCGCACTTCTGAGAAACTCTTGGTAGGTTTTATAATTCCAAATACCGGTCACAAAAAATGTACTTGTATTTAAAAAACTACTCGGCAATTCCATCTGCAATTCATTGCCAGCAATTTGTCAATGCGCAAGACAGCTTAACCAAATGTAGATATATTTATATGGAATATGCTCATACATTAGCGTAGTCCAAAAATTCATGTGAAAAAGTAAAGTCTGCATTTTAATCCTCTCACTGCCTAGTATTGCTCTGTATCGAAAATATGTACCCCTGTTTTTTTTACTTCGAAATCAAAAACTATTTGGAGGTCGCTTAAAGCGCTAAAATATTTCCATGTATTTTATATGGAAAAAAAACTATTTGAAACTAAGTAACTACGTGAAAATGGTATAGAATTCTTGAAAATCAATATTTTTCCATCGGAAAACAGTTTTTCTTCAGGAATATTTTGTTCTATAATTTTCTAATACCAGCGATTTTTTAAAAAATAGTTAACTAAGTAATTGGGTATTATTATTATAGAAAGTCTCCCGAAGAGAATCAAAGTTTTCCGATCGTAAAATATTGATTTTCAAGAAATATAACATTTCTACGAAAAATGGTTTTTTCCATATAAACTACATGGAAAACTTTGAGCGCTTTAAGCAAACCTCTAAATACTTTTTGATGTCAAAAAAAACTATATCCCTATTTTTTCTGTATAGAAAAATCCTAGCAGGTGAGAGCATTAAAATTCCTACTTCACTTTTTTTTTGGACCGCCCTAATGTACGTATGTATTTTTGTACATACATTCATACAGAAATAATTATTGAAATGCATAGAGTGAGGTTATCGCAGTTATGAATGAATCAATGGGAGAAAGTGAG
>NW_016202773.1:0-2360 GCF_001687245.7 Rhagoletis zephyria
AATGTTCGGCTCCGCCCGAACTTAGACTTTCTTACTTGTTTACATTAAAATGCATGAAAGAAAAACTTTGAGCGCTTTGAGTGGCCGCTAAATATTTTTTGATTTTAAAATAAAAAGCAGTTTTTGCAGTATAGAACAATCCTAGTGGATGAGAGCATTAAAATTCCGACTGTACTTATCTTGGACCACCCTAATTTACATATATACGTTCAAACGTACAAATGTGCAGTATGAATGTATTTGATGTATTTTTTCTTTACTCTATATGCTATTCTTATTGTTCTTGTTCTATAATTTTCTTGAGTCGCCAACACTTGTTGCTCATCATTCGCACCCTCGCGTGGAAGGAATGCCTAAGCTGGCCTGGGGTACGCGAAAATCCCTTAAAAGCATGCTAAAAATGTAAAGAATTTATTTTTTAACTTGACTATTGACTTACATACATATGTACATAATATGTATGTATGTACATATTTAGGTAAATAAACAGGTTCCAACAATAAACTCTCATTTTCCTGTTGGAATGCAGTTGGCAATTGAAACATTCAAATTGATTAATTGACTTGGCATTAATTACGGGTGTATATACATACATACATACTTATGTATGGATATGCATACATACATACATACTTATGTGTGGATATGCATACATACATGTCTATATGGTGCCAGGCTATATGCGGTAAAAAATTATAAAAAGGAATTTTTCAAGAGTTTTTTAAAGCATTTTTCAAATTCTTTCTACTGGAATGCGTACCCATGTACCACCAGGGAATACCAAAACTGAATAAGTAATTTATTTACAAACTAACAAAAGAACGCAGTTGTTTTTGTAGGGCTCTCTTGGTCCTCATATGTTTTCAGAAAGACAATTTTTGATTAGAAATAAATCTGCTTTCAAGTTTTATAGCCAGTTTCATAAAATTTTAACTTAATAATAAAACTGCCAGAAGGGGAAAAAGTCATTTCTCCTTACATTGCTGGTGAAANGCAGTTGGCAATTGAAACATTCAAATTGATTAATTGACTTGGCATTAATTACGGGTGTATATACATACATACGTACTTATATATGGATATGCATACGTACATACATACTTCTGTGTGGATGTGCATACATACATATCTATATAGTGCCAGGCTATATGCGATAAAAAATTATAAAAAGGAATTTTTCAAGCGTTTTTTAAAGCATTTTTCAAATTCTTTCTACTGGAATGCGTACCCATGTACCACCAGGGAATACCAAAACTTAATAAGTAATTTATTTACAAACTAACAAAACAACGCAGTTGTTTTTGTAGGGCTCTCTTGGCCGTCATATGTTTTCAAAAAGACAATTTTTGATTAGAAATAAATCTGCTTTCAAGTTTTATAGCCAGTTTCATAAAATTTTAACTTAATAATAAAACTGCCAGAAGGGGAAAAAGTCATTTCTCCTTACATTGCTGGTGAAACTGGTAGTTAAACTAATTTTTTTTTTTTACTTTTTAGGAACCAAAAGTACATTTCTTTTAATTTTGTTTTTTTTTATATTTTTACTATGTTTTGATTAAGTATATTTGTTAATTGAATACTTTTTTAATTTAAGATATTTGTTAATTGAATATATATTTTTAATTGAATATAGTTTTCAATTTAATATATTTTCTAATTGAATATATATTTAATTGATTATATTTTTTAAATGCATATATTTTTAATCAAATTAATTTATAATGTAATATTTTTTTATTTGAATACACTTTAATTTAATATATTTTTAAATTTAGTATTTTTTTAATTCTAACTCGCTTTATTTTTATTTTTTATTGAATAAGTGATTTATCTGCTTATTTAAATCTTAACTTGTCCTTTTGATATAATCATTTTGTTTTACATATTTTTAATTTTATTTTTAATTAATTTATTTTTTATTAATTTAAGTTTTCATTAACTAAATTTTAAATATATTTAATTTTATATATTCTAAATTTTTATTTTTGTATTTAAGAAATAATTTGTTTTATTTTTTTACTTATTTACTTTTTGTTATTGTTGTAGATGTTGTTGCGTGATTTNTTGAATACTTTTTTAATTTAATATATCTAATTGAATATATATTTAATTGATTATATTTTTTATATGCATATATTTTTAATCTAATTAATTTATAATGTAATATTTTTTTATTTGAATATACTTTAATTTAATATATTTTTAAATTTAGTATTTTTTTTATTCTAACTCGCTTTATTTTTATTTTTTATTGAATAAGTTTTTTATCTGCTTATTTAAATCTTAACTTGTCCTTTTGATATAATCAGTGTGTTTTACATATTTTTAATTTTATTTTTAATTAATTTATTTTTTATTAA
>NW_016202774.1:0-2360 GCF_001687245.7 Rhagoletis zephyria
TGAAAATTTTTTTTTGAAAACAAAAATAATTCAGAGTGGTCTTCCCACGCCATCGAACAGTTTCCTAAGTAAAAACACTATCAGATGATTGCCCAAAAATGCCTATAGCTGAGATCGCCTGTTTTTTTGCATCTGCTTTTATCTTTTAGAATTTCATTCATTTCTATTACAATTTTTTCCATTTCTCTTACAATTTATTCAAACCACACTAACACCATACACTAACCAAAACACCCCCACAGCCGGCCAGGAAACGAACGGTAAGAAGAAGAGTTACTCTACTTATGAAACTGTACGATATTTGCTCCCTTATCCACTTTTCTCCGTTTTGTCAAAATTTATTATGAAAATGTTTATTTGAATTAAATTTTTTTATTTTATTTTTAATTATGGATTCAATGGACTAGTTTCATGTTAGTTCACCTCGAACATGGCTCGTTTTCTTGTACTTAATATGAGTAATAACCTCCGTTGTCTCCGCCTCTTTTCACGTGCACTTCTCTACTTTCTTTTTTTTCCAGAAGATGATGAGCATTAGATTATAGGTGTTATCGATATTTCTGAATATAAATACATATGTACAGATATCGAGTTGTTGATAGGCTTCTGAAAGGCCTTACAATGAAAGTGCGTTCTTTGTGATGTGCAAATATTTTTTTATAAATTTTTAATAAAATTTTTAATACAGGCTTTGGAGGACTTAGCCATGGAGCGATACTGAGTTGAACAACGTGTAAAAGTAATCAAAGAATTTTATAAAAATGGTCGTTTTGTAAAAAGTGTGGGGTACTGAGAATCATCATGTTATTCAAGAAAAAATTATGCAGCTACAACAATTCACTATTTGATTTGGCTTTTCGGCTGGCTTACTCATCAGACCGTAGTTCTTCGAAAATGATGTCGGTAATGCTGTTAGTGGAAGCGTTATCGTGACATGATAACAAACTTTGTATGGCCTGAGTTAGATGACATGGACTTGGACAATATGCGGTTTCAACAAGATGGCGCCCACTTGCCACACAGTGCATGAAACAATGATTGGATTGGATTTTTTTTTTAGTATAGTCCATTGTCTGTCAACCTTAGTAAAGTTACGGTGAAATATTTTAGGTAGATGTAAAAAATTATTTACGATAATAAAACTCTTCACAAAATATTTTGTTCAAAGTTTCCCCCCTTTAAAGTATTTTGTTTTATTTTCGGAACATACTCCGAACCCGCCTAACTACATACATATTATACTATTTTAAGTAGCAAAAATGTTGTTGGTTAAATTATTAGTTTGAAAATTAGTGAAACAAAACTAAGCTGAGTCAACGAGCTGACGATCAAAACAATGGCTTTAAATAAATATGTAGAAGTGTCGCCTTACAATTTCAGTTTTGTTTCGCTGTTGCGCTGGCCAACTACTTATCCATGTACACTTACTTACATAAATTCAGTGAAAAAACGTTAAAATCAAAAAAGCAACACAAACAACAATATGGTGCACAAAAATAAGCCACTTTGAAAGGCGACATAAATTCAACTAACTTTCTGCCTTTATTCTCCACCAGTTGTCGGTCGTCATTTTGTTGCGGGGTGTGACTGTGAGTGCGAGTGAGTCTTAAGTGCCACTATTGCGTTGGGCTTTGTTTGCAATTTGTTTTTGTTATTCTTCATGTCTTTTGACTATTTAAATATGTTGTTTTTGCCCGTTGGGTTTGTGCTTTTCTACGGCATTTTAGAGCTTTAGTTCAAATGCTTTTATGCTAAATGACTACACAACAAGCGCACTTGGCAGTGCGATCGGGCGAAGAGTGGCAGAGAGTGTTAGAGTGGGGCGTAGTAGAAAAGCTGGTCGAGTGCGCCATTCGCTGCCGTATTGCAGTTTAAACCTAATTAAAATAATGCAGCAGTTAATTAAATATTTATGCNAGTGGAGCAACGTGACAGTGGCACAAAATGACTGAAATCGACGTGCGTATGAGAATTATTAGAATTAAAAAAAAAAAAAAAAAATTTTTTTTTTTGGGAACTCAGAAATACCCTTCAGCGCATTGAACAGACACGTCTTTGATCACAAGATCTATGATCAAAGCCGAAGACGAGGTTTCTGTAAAGACCTTCGTCTTTTGTCAGCATCTGCCCACTTTGCTGGAGTAGCGCCCCAAAATTGCATCTAACTATTGTTGTTGCCACTGCCCCGCTCCCGCTTGGCAAAGTCCGCAAATGAATTCGGCATTTGTTTATTTGTTTTTATAACAGCAATGTTAACTATAAAAAGTCGCAACAACAAAAGCAACTGTGCACACTTCTATCTACTATGTAGGTAGGTAGTGCCAACAAAGTTTTCGCTGCTGGGCCCATGACTGTTGCTG
>NW_016202776.1:0-2360 GCF_001687245.7 Rhagoletis zephyria
AAGTAATTTTCGATAACTTTTACAACGGATTTACTTAACCAAATCGCTGTCTAAAAATTAATCGATATTAGTTATCGATAACATGGGTCGCTAGGTTAAAAAGAAATATTTTCCTGACTAAACTTATTGAAGTAAATTTTCAATTTGCTTTAGAAAACACGAAAAGTCATTACCTAGGAGGCCAACTATAAACTTATCTATAAAATCTAGGAAATGAAAACACTTTTAATTTTGAAGTATTTTTTTAGATCAATGTAAAATCGTTGTTTTTTTACTTTTCGCTAGGTTCAAGTTTTTTTTCGATCAGAAATAATCGTTATTGTTAGATTTTTATTTTTCCGAGCAATTTTTATCGTTTTTTTTAATAATTTTTTTTAGTTTCAGATTTAATTTTTAAGATCAGAATAGATAGGTTGTAAAAACGCAGTATGTTTTGTAACGTTTAAAAATGATCAAAAAAGTAAAAACATATTATAAAAATCACAACGGTTACGGTTTCTGATAAAATCATTTTCGATAACTTTCGTTTTGCACATTTTTTTTCGAAACCACTATCCTGAATACTATAGATATGTATATGTTATCGATACTAAGGGTTGTTGTCGGGTTGGGGTCCACAAACCGATTTCGGCTTTTCGATAAGACTATTTTCAATACCTTTCGCTCTGCATGCTGCTATCGAAATAACTATCTCGAAATATATCGATATATATATTGAAAATTATTGATTTTACGAACGATATATTTATGGGACAATTATAGGAAGTCTCCTGAAGAGAAATAGAGGTTTCCGATAGAAAAATATTGATTTTCAAGAATTCTATACCGTTTGTACGAAAAATTTTTCTTTTCCCATATAAAATACATGCGAAACTTTGAGCACTTTAAGCGGCTTCTAAATATTTTTTGATTTCAAAATAAAAAAGAATCCTAGGGGGTAAGAGAATTAAAATTATGACTTTACTTATTTTTCGCCACCCTAGTGTACATATTAGCCACCACAAATTTGGACTCTCACGCATGTATGTATATATCCTTTTACATTTCATAAATGAGTTTAAGTGAATAAGCATGTATGTTTGCATGTGCGTATGCATGTGAGTATGGTAGCAAAATTTCACGATTTCATGTGCTTGATGAGCAGATAATTTGCAACAGCATAATGTGGCTTACATAGCACAAACCAACTCAATAACATTTATTTACACTTACTCATACCAAATTTTCCATTATAAACGTAATCGTATAAAAACGTAGCGAACCTTAAAAATGATAAGCATAAACATTGTAAGCATTTCATTTGTGCAACTGTAAAAAGGAATGGCTTGTGGCAGTATTTAAGTATTTATTCTTGCATATACTTACGCCATCATGAAATGCATGAAAAGTTAAAAGTTTTAAGCTGGCCGAGCTTTTCCTTGGATGCGTTCTGTGCACCTCGGTGTTTTCGCAGTATGAGAAGTAAATACTGTTTTCCGCCGTCTGAGAGCAGCTGATGGTTTTTATGAAAAAGATTCTTTCATTGCAGAAATTCTCTCGGAGGTTTTTAATTGGCTGCAGTGAGTCGAGCGATATTATTTAAAAAAAACTTGTTAGGTTCATGTCGANATTGGATAGTGGCATCAATAGAATATTTTTGCTATAAACCAGTGTAATTAATACCTTTTTTTTAGTTCCAAATTGCTTGAACTTTTTCATATATGCACATCTCAATTACTTTTTGTTCAATTTCGTTAAGCGAGTATCAAACACAAATTGCAAATTGAATTTTAGTGATAGATTTTATACTTAGTGAGAGTACACGGCGTATGAGTGATTTATTTCCATTGCACTGTTGTGTGAGGTCAAGGCAAAAGAAATTTGTATGAATTCATATTTTTGCAAATTGTTTAATGCACATGCAAATTGTAATTTTGTGGCTAGCAGTGTTTCGCATGTGTAAAAACATGTACATATATATATATACATACTTTTTTGCTAACCCCGGATTTGACACTTTAATCCGCGGTATTGTCAAAATAAAAACGTGAAAACGATACTTACGCGCTTAAATTGAAAATGTATTGCAATCAAACTGTTGTTGGCAGCCAACGTTTTGTTACGACATAAATGCACCGAAGTGAAATTCGCATAACAAAGCTAAGTCCAATTGTTTTTTTCGTTTTATGAGCTACTTTTACGTAAGTACTTATTTTTCATTGCTGGCAGCATTTTTTTATTCTTAATTTCTTTACTAATGTCACCAGCAGACTGTGAACACTGCTTGCTTGCTTATCTGCTGCTCGCTCTCATCGCCTCTTCACCTCTGATTGTACACTCTAAAAAATTTTTGCTTAAATTTGCGCATATTAAGATAGGTA
>NW_016202777.1:0-2360 GCF_001687245.7 Rhagoletis zephyria
CGACAATTAGAGAAACTGCCGAGAATTTTAGCATTCTCTACCGAAAGGGTACTTAGTTCTCGATATCGAGAAAAGGTATCGAAAAGAAGCTTGTCCAAGCACTCAATTGATTATAAGGTGACAATTGAACTTCTTGAACCAAAATCGAGTAGAAGCGAATCACGGTTCATAGGTCTTCTCAAAACGGTTGATGCACCGGCAGATGTTTTTCCTAAATAGTTCGGACCGCCTTATGGAGTGGTTTGCAGCTCTGGTTATGAACGACTTTTTGATCATAAATGCTAATATTATGTACCTTTGTATAATGTTCGAGCAGACGATGTATTTTACCGTTTTCAGAATTAAAATTGGCATTATGTTGGATTTGTTTATTTGAAAACAAAGAAAAATTAGCTCAAAAAACGTAAGACGATCCGAAGATCACGAAATATATTGTCACCTGAAATGCAAAGGCGTTAACTAAAATCGTCACTGAAATGCAAAAAAGTCGGTAAGTATACATTTTTTTGCATAAAACGATGGCCTAAAGACTTGAAACTTCACTGATGGATCAGAATCCGACGACAATGCAATACGAAAGATGAGTTAATCCCATAGGTGGCGCAGGAGTCGAGATATTTGAAAAACCCGTTAGTCCGATTTGGTTCATATTTAGGATCCACTAAAAGTTTTGCCGATAGGTGGCGCACGAGTCGATATATTTGGTAAACCAGTATTTATGGTCCAATTTGGTACATATTTAGAAAGTTTGCTTTAAAAATATCTGTTTTTACTCTAATAACTTATGCATTTATATTGATATGTAAACTGTTCGGGTACTTGGCTTCACCCTTAGGCAAATATGCCGCACCGAATGGATTTTATTATTGATGTATAGCCACGTGTTCTACCAGACAATATTTGGCCAGGCATTCACTTTGAATGGTCCGCAAGGCCAGCAAAGCNGTGTTGACACAGCCACGCAAAATTTACCATTTTGGCGCAAACTAGATAGAAAATGATAATGGCAGAATAAGGTATGTATGTACTATGTATGCTGGGCAAATCTAAAAAAAAAACAGGTAACCTTTGTATAAGCTTTATTTTGATTGTTGTAAACTATATCAAGCTGGTTACTTTTGGATATAATTCATAGATGTATACTTGAAACCTCAAAAATAAAATTTTAATCAATTTGTTGCATAACTTTTGAATTATAGATGTTTTAATTGAAAAAATGTTAAAAAGAAGTGAATTTTTTATGTAATTTTTAAGAGGGGAAAAATTAATTATGTCATAACCAGGGAACCTATATAAAAAAGCAAAATAAAATAACCAAATAGGCTGGAAAAAGCACTAGAAATAGCAAGAAAGTACCAGTTTTTTTTTAGATTTGCCCATATATGTAGCTCTTACTAAAAGTAAACGAAAAAAGAAGGAAGAAATATCTACTTGCGTAGATAAAAAGATGTTACTGCAAAGCTTTTAGGCAAATCAATAGAAACATTTTCTCATTTACTTTTCGCCAACATTTGTACCAAGTTGCCATATTTTGAGAATTGAAAAGTATTTTTTTTTTTCTATAGGAAAATCACAGGCTTGTGATTACTGCGCATACGAACTAACAAATCTATCAGCTTGGTTACTAGGCCATAGAATGTGTTATGAATGCGATACTAAGTATAAAGCAACGAAACGTGCCAACGTATAGTGTGGCCTACTGAAGAGTACCCAAAGTAATTGAGTTCTCTTAGGTATTTGCTCTCTCCAGTTTTCCTCAAGTCCAAGAAGTTCTGGCGTGTGCAAACCAAAAAGAACTTTCATAACCAAACATACAAATGGAATTGATTATTAATTTATTAGGTATCATTCGTCAAACCTTCAGAAATCGAAAACATATTAAATAACTCACCGAAATAAAAAAAAACGAAGACTCTGCAGTTACTAACAAAGTCAAAAGGGAGAAGAACTGGGGAAATTTCTGCATACTGAATTCTCACTCACTCGGCCCAAGCAGCCCAGCCCGCAACACAAACAACAATTTGGACGTGGTGGCACCTATTAGGGTCATTAGAGCCATGACGTTATTCTATTCAGTAATGTTTGTGTTGATTTATTATTTGCAGCTGCATGCAGTGATACAAATAGAAATAGAAAAACCAAAATAGACTTACAAATAGTATATACATATATGTACACCGAAAAGCAAATGCATGGCAGGCATAACTAGCGAACTAGAACTTAAGTTGCAACAAAGGAGTACCAGTAGCAACAGCAACGCCGGCAGACGCGAGACGATTTGCGGCACCGCTTGCTTAGCAACTGACTGGCCGGCCGATGGTTGATTGGGGTGAACCAGCGGTGTTTTGCTGGAGGAGCAA
>NW_016202778.1:0-2360 GCF_001687245.7 Rhagoletis zephyria
TATATATGCATAAGTATATTTTTTATCCTTGGTGCGTTTTGTGACAGAGCAAAGTGTACGTATATTACGCATGATTTAGCTTCGCGGGACTCTCTTTCGATTTCAGAAATGAGGCGCATGGATGCATATAAATATATATAAATGCTTTTATTATTATTACTATTTTAGTAGTAAACTCCTGCTAAATGAGTAAATTTCCCTGATCTGTTGAAAATTAAGAAACAAAAAAAATTAAAAAGAAGCTGTAATTTTTGTCTATGGAAGCTTTTTCTCTATACATAATTACTTTACACAAATCACAAGGACCAATCCCAGCACTCATAATTTTAAATATTTTTTTTTTAGCATTTTTGTGAAGATTACATCAGCCTAATTTTGAATGTAAACGAAAGCGTGTAGTATATGTTTTACAATCCAAAAACATCTTTCCTGAAAACTAAGTATTTTGACTAAATTTCAATTTTGTCGACACATGATAGATACAAAGACCTTAGAATTTGTTTGTTATATTTTTCCAGTCGCAAAGGAATATCCCCACTGTATAAATAGTTTTTTATAACCTAGCGGCATTTTTTTCTTTAAAACAATTATTGAGAATAAACCTGAACNCGATTTTCTTATGCGAAATTTTGGGAAATCATATGCCAATCAATAATAATTTTTTCCCAAAAAATTGGTCAAATTGCCCACAGTGCAATGCAAAATAGCAATAGAGGTACCAAGCGAATGAGAAAATTCTGTAGAATTGAACAAAATTAAACTTTTTGGTGAAAAATGTGGAGTAGGTATTGAAAATGTCCTTTGAAAACTTTATCCTTGAGTACCCTTGAAAATTTCTAACAGTTTAAAAAAATACATATGTTAATAACTAAGAATTTCGTCATTTTAACTATATTAATAATAATAATAATAATTGGCCGAGCTTCTCATATGCCTCGCCCTCTTCTTTCGTCCGGCATGGGCACAGATGCGCCAAATGTTGAAGAATCCCGCTTTGAGGCGGATTCTGGCTAGACGTTCGTCCACCGGGTTTACAGCCAGTACTCGGCGGCGGAGTCTCTTTTCCACCACAAATCCAGCACCGAATTTGCGCTGTTTTACATGGCAACTGAAGTAGACATCGCAAGGCTCCAAGCTTATCTTGCATTGCCCCGTCCATCGAATTTCTTGAATGGCGATGATGCCAAACTTTGTCTTAGCGAGGACATCAACTAGCCGGGCAAAGGCACCTTGCCCATTGAGGGTCCGGACATAAAGAGAAGGGGGTCTCATCCGAGGCCTGTTTTTCTCTCTCATTAGGCGGGTTTTTACGTGGCGGGATACAAACCTAGCTCACGCGAAGTTTTATGCCTTCTTACTTTAGCTCGCTCCTAAACGGGTATTTGTTCGCTAGCCAGAGTATACGTGGATACGTGGAAGTATCCAGACGTAGTGAGCTACGATTTGAACCGTAAGCACAATAATCACTCCCAGGTAGAACTGGGATACTATCGATAGTACCGTTATATACATACACTTGCATCCACTTGAATAGCGACAGGAAAAATCTGAATTAATTTTTTTATATGGAAAAATCTTAACTTAAAATGTGTGCATCATTTTGCAAAATTTCCGTGAAAATTAAAATTAGCTCCAAAAACCATTATTTACATTTGAATTCATTTATGAGTTTTCACAGTCTTTGAAATATGTAGACAAAAAAAACATTTCCATTTCCCTGCCCGTCAACGCTCAAGTTTACTAATAGCTTATTTTCTCAATACTTATTTTCAGCAAAGGCAATATACCATTAGCCAACTCTCAGCCGCTCTCCCCGCACTCGTACTTTTCAAAAGCGTTGACTGATTAAAATTGATGAAAATTTCCGACTGTGCTGGAGTCGCACTGCTATTGCCTCGAGCATCTGCAAGTGTCATTGCAATTAAAAGCGCTTAATTGCGCTACAATGAGGAGGAAAACAACTACAATAAAAACAACGGTGGCAATTGTTGGAAAATAAACCACAACAACAACAAGAAGAGAATAAGAAAATAAAATAACAGCAAATGCAATTGGAAATTAGGAATAAAGTGAAGGGCAGAGCAAAAAGCAAGCGAATAGTGCCGGAAAAGTAGTGCGACAGAAAGTGAAGGGAGAGAAGTAAAAGAAGAAGGAGAGTAGTGGGCGTGTAAAAGCGTCAGCTAAATTGGACAGTTGAACGGTAAAGCAAAAACGGCGCAGCAGTCGTGTAGACGCCGCCATGTTGCTGCCCACATCGTGCGGACCGGGGCCACCGCTTCCGCCGCCACCTCCACCGCCGCCGCCACCGCCACCAGCATCATCAGCAATGCTGGACGCCCATGCCAGCAAGCGCCATGAGT
>NW_016202779.1:0-2360 GCF_001687245.7 Rhagoletis zephyria
GCAGACATTTAGAATGTTATTTTTTGTAAAGCTGACAATTATAAAAAAAAAAAAAAACTTGTGTAGATGGTTTTGAAGAGCTCGCAAATAAGAAAGAAACTCGTGTATAAGATTTTTTTGTTTGGTAGTTGGAGTAATAATGCAAAATGAAGAAGTTATTATGGTTTAGATTTATTTTACTTATTTAAAGAACTGTCTTTGTTAAATGTGTTGATGGAAAAACTTGTCTTTAAGTTATTTAGAGGACAATGATGACAAGAGCAATGAAAACTGGTCTCACGTATGACCTGCAATGTCTGCTCTAAGGCTCAGAGAACTGTACTTAATAGCAGAAAGGTCAATCGAGTGTAGTTGTCTAATATTTCCTTCAAAATTAAAAAGAAACTGAGCGATCCGTTTCCGTTGGATACATTTATTGAAAGTCGGAACACATTTGATTTAACTTGGCGTAAATCGTTACGCCAATCATGCGATCGGAAAAGTGTTGGCTTAATACTATAATGATTTACTCTTATCATTCCGCTAAAAGTACACTTTTAGAGAAATTTTAAAGAGCTCTTAAAGAAATCATTCAGCCGTATCATGTGTTTCATTTTCCCCGAACTTGTTCACTTTTCATTTTTCGTTTCCGTGTATTTACTATGTGTGGATAAAAAATTTTCGCGTAAATTCTCTTTCAGGCGAAACTCAGGATAAGGCTGATTATTTCCTTATCCAGAGTTTTCTAAAATGGAATTTGTTCTACACATTTCTATTATTTTACGAAATTTCTAAATAATAGCGGTAAGGAAATTATAATAATGCTGCTCTGCAAAGAAACCAAAATTCTTATATTTTATACCAATAAAAATAAAATAAATAATTTTAATAATTTGTAAAAAAAAAGTACCAATCTTTTGATCTGTTCTTAATAGTTCAAAGATGGAAAGCGAAGTAAGCAGATCAATTCATATTCCTGACTTTGGCAGCGTTTTTGAGGTAGATTTGAGGCTCTCACCAGTTGCTGTCGCCTTTCGAAGTACATTGGGTGTTGATTCTGGCTCTGGTGTCCTTCACAATTAGATTGGAGCTGGTTAACGAATGCAAACCACTTTTGAATAGAGTTAGTAGTCAGTTAGTCGAAGTAGACGCCGTGTGTGTGTCTCGTCATCGCAACATTTGCGGAGACGACGCTGCTGGTCATAAGCTTGGTCATACAATTGAATCAATTACCATTTTTGGTGTTCACACACAGTCAGCTGCTCGATTAGTAATGTGTTACAGCAATGGAAAAGTTGGCATAATCTTATCTCTCTTTAATTTGAAAGTACATTCGGTACAAGCACACCATTTTAGGTATATTTGGAACGTAGTCAAATAACTTTTCAGTGTGGTCACTTGCTCAATAGCCTTTCTTCTTCAAATTATACAAAAGCGTCGTCTCAGCAATGTAACTGTAGTTTGTAGACGGAGAATATTTCTTTTTTTAAACGTCAGATCGAATAACTCGGAGGATTGTGATTGAACTTTTCTTAAACCTAGTTTTGTCTGCTCGAAGATATTCTTTATTTCTTTAGGCAATTGGTTTAATGTAAGCCCAAAAGTATAAGGTATCGAAGAAAGAGGCAATGCTATTATATTTTTAATATGTACAGGATTGGGCCAAAGTATTGGCACAGAAAATTTTTCGCAATGTATGCAAAGTTTTTTGTTCTATTTTCTTTTCGCTGATTTGTGATACAAATATAGTTCATAACACAATAAAAAACTTAAAAATAAAATCTCTAAAGTTTTTTTTGGAAAATAAGGAAAATTCAATAGATAAACTTGCATATTAATTGCAACTTTCTGATCAGACTTTTTAGTAAGCAGTTTTATAGCCAATTCAATTTTAGCATAAAAAAATGCAAGTTTGAAAATCGAATTGATTTTTTTTTGTTAAGTTTTTTTGCTGAAGTATTAACTATATTTTTATAAAAATTTTGCAAAAAAAAAATTATAATAAAAACTTATTAACATATCTACGTTGCGAAAAATACTTTTTTTCGGCATTGTGTTTACATAAGAAAAATACATATTTACTTCTTAGGGGCATTTTTCTTATTTGAGGTAAAGTTCTTCCGCAAATTAGGTAAAATTTGAACATTTAGTTTTCCAACCCTGATGGAATATCAGCTGTAAAAGAGGGCCAACTGATTGCTATTTGTTCAATAAACATGCCTCAAATTCAAAACTAAATAGACCCAGTAGAGTTGCATGGAAAAACTTCTTCAATTAGCACTCAATTAAGCACTAATCGGAAAGTGGGAATCGAGTATTTTGTGTAGTAAATCGAGCTCAATTAGCATCCTAAGCGAGAAAGCTTGACTAATTGCTCGATT
>NW_016202780.1:0-2359 GCF_001687245.7 Rhagoletis zephyria
TGGAAATCGGTGAAAGGTGAGTGTGTGGAAGAAAACAAAATAGAGAAAAAAAAGTCAAATGGCAGCACTGAAATTCGATTGGCTGACTTTTGTTGTCTGTTTGTCTGTTTTTTCTCAGCTGAATTTGCAATTTGATTTGCTGCATGCTTCTCTATTCCAGGTCGTTTTCTTTTTATTTTTCTTGTATTTTTGACTACGCTTTTTGAGGGTTAATCTGAAGGGCNATTTGCGCTTATTTTTTTGCTGTCATTAGGTCGTTAAGTAATATCAATTTTATGTCAATTTTAATTTATTTGTTATTTTTAAATAATTTTTAAAAATTGGAAATTTATCCTCATACAATGGCACAAACGGTTTTCTACCAAACAATTCTGAGCTGGCTAGAGTTTCTTGTTTTTTTGCTCACACATGTTCTAGGATGTCCGCTATCAATCAGCACTGTGCAGCAGTTTTTTCCAATTTAAAAAAAGCTCATCTGAGAATTTTTTTTTTATTTCGAACACACTGCACAGTGACAACAGTGGTACCCACTGATTGCCGCTATCATTTATCGCCTCTGGCCTTCACCAGTATCTTTTTTTCACAAAAATGTGGTGTACTTTTCAGTGTTTATTAAAAGCCGACCGGCAGATTGCGAGCATTAGTTGGTAAGAAAGAAAATCGGACGATTTATTTATGGTGCAGACAATTTGTGTGTGGGTGTGTTTGGAAGGGCTAAAGGACACTTCTAGGACAAAAACAGATTGGCTACACAGTTTGGGTTAACCGTTTAGGCTCAGACACCCATTAACCAGTTATTGTAAATGCTCAAAAATTGAGTTTTTCTACCCTGACCTAGGTTTACAGGCTGTTTGTTGCATTCATGTGACTAACTGGGCCAGCATAAACTCAGTTTATACAGTGCACTTTTAACCGGTTTATTTTTTAAAGTCAATGCTAAGCAAATTGTAGATTTTAACTGTTTAAATTATTTTTGTAAAAAAATTGATATTTTAGCATTGCTAAAACTAAAATTAAGTTTTTTATTTTAACTTGTCAATTTCAAAAGATAATCAACTACGGTACAATTTAAATAAAGTTGCAAAACAAAATTGTCAATGTGTAAATGAAACGCTTTCAACAGTGTAACACTTGGTTTATTGTGTCAAAATAGACGATTGAGGCTAAGCGAGCACGCTGGCTGCCTGTCAGTACTTGTGCTCAGCCGTCATCGAGTAGACGCTTTTATTCTCGTTCTCAAGCTGAAGACCACGCTGCGATTGGCACCTCACCCGCAGGAACCCAAAAAATCTCCTCAAGAAAGCCTACGCTAATACGCTGGGCCACCAAATTAGCCCCATCTTCGCCATTATACGCTGAATCAACCTCCTCACATCACTCGGCTCACAACCAGCTCATTCAACTGTGCGGCGACAGGTTATTGAAGCCAGTTTGTGGATCTCTCTGCTGTGCCACCTGAAGATAATCTCTCACACCCATTCTTTCACCATAGAGGCGGATAAGAAGGGACTCACCGCTTCAGTTTCTGCCATCTTTACCATTCATTGAGTGCAGTGAAACGAGCAGCTGAAAGATCAACAGACGCTGCGGCAACTGCAGCAGCTGTAGCAAGTTGTTGCAGCGGCTGCAACACTCGCTCGCGCTCATCCACAGATGACGTACCCCACAAAACAAACACGAGCAGTTACCACCGTGTTCACAACCGTCCAGCGAGTGCGAGATTACAGAAACAACGCAAAACTATCTAAAAATCATCGTGAAACTTCGTGTTCCTTCTTTGAATACTCCTACTTCTACTTGCGAAACTCCCACACTACTTCACTGCGTTTGCCTGTAAGCATGGCGCTGCTCACCAGGAAAAGACGGGCTCTCTTGGGAGTTTTAGAGGATGGAAAAACTGATGACCAGGACGCCGTTCTCAACGATCATAATTATGACATCGCCTATGGAAAAATGTACAAGTGCCCGTGGCGGGGGTGCGGCAAGCTCTCCGAGAGCGCCTTCAACTTTCGCATCCACTACCGCACGCACAGCCAGGCCAAACCGTACAGTTGCACCTTTCCCGGCTGTGCTACTTCACAAGGGCTTCAGACGCAGTACAGTCAGACGTCGAGCCTCATTTCACATATCCTTACCAAGCACCACGTGTCCTCGAGGCTCGAGGCAAAGCGGAAGTACATGAAGGTAGACCAGCACCTGATCGACGAAGAAGCAAAACTACTGGGCATTAGCTTCACGCGAAGAGGTGCACTTACCCACGGAGTGGATGCTGCAAGGGCTACCACTGCTTCTGCCCTTGCTGCTGATGAAGAAGAAGAAGAAGAAGATGGTAATGAAAAGCCCGTCCTCCTGCCGCACT
>NW_016202781.1:0-2359 GCF_001687245.7 Rhagoletis zephyria
AACAACCACATTTTTATATTTGCAGAAAGAGAAAGGAAAAGTTAACATCTCTTTTATTAAAACAATAGCAGCATAACGTTTTATCTACAAATCCGCTTACGTCGATTGCAAGTAAAATCAGTTTAAAGAAATTTAATATGCGCTCATAAGCCACAAGCTAGTAGTACATATTGTTGCGTCGAGAATATGGAACGGTTTTTTATTATTCTAATGTTTTAATTTTAGAAGCTTACTGTGAGAGTGTAATGAATAAATACTCGTTTTTTTTTGTGTCAACTGACGGCGTTTTGAAATGCCAAGTGGAGCCAAATCGTTCCGCAGCTAGTTTTTTCAGCGCAGAGGAAATCACCCTCTTCCTATCTTACTACCAGTGGGCTTAGAGTTGAAGGCTTTCAAGGCTATGGAGTTGGCGTCCATTAGAACGATATGTCTGATAAATGTCTATATGATTGTAGAGTTCATCGTAAACTTTAAACAAAATTTTGTCTTGAATACTCCAATGTTCGCCTCATCGGTTGTTCTCATTGCATGCACCAGCATGGGCATAATGAGTGACTTCTTACGTCGAGAGAGGATTTTTCTTCTCCTCTTGTAATCTGTCTGTCAAGCTCCACTACGTTAGCCCCAGTAAATGTTCTAAAATTGTATGCGTATTCACTACCGGAATAGATGCCGAAACCATCCTGTTGGAACCTTTGTTTAACCTAAGAAATGTGCCGTTCTCCGGACTACTCTCTGTGGAAGATGTGCCTCGTTGTTCTCGAGCAGCTCTCTCCTAGGGGAAGTTATGGGGTTATGATTTAGGCTACGAGTTAAGGTCTGATTATGCATACTTCGCATAACTTCGCACAACAATTTGTACCAGCACTAAAAGTGTTATTTAAGAAAATGTGAAGCAAAATCTAAACTCAATAGATCGCTAAGTTTTTAAAAGTTCTGCTAATTTCTGGGGAATGGAATATATATATTTTTTTATATAAGTTTACCACTTTACCTAACCAGCGCCACATAAATCCATATTTCAAACTTCGTACAAAATTTATAAAAATTCAAAGAAACTTTAACATTTGCACCCGAAAATTTTAAACTTTTTATTCATAATTTTTGGAAAAATTTTGGTTATGCAGTTTTGTAGCTCATTAAATTTTAGTATGTTATAGTTCAAATTTCAAGACGGTAGAATCACGTTGATTTTTCATTTTTTTTTTTTGCTGATTGTGCTAGGCATTTTCTCCCACACAAACGAAATTGTCGAGCATATTTTATAATTAATTTGCATTGAGATAGAAACTTATATTACTTTTCGGTCACGTTATTGTGCGCCCTGATGTGCTGACAGAGATTCTTAAACATCTGAAAAATTTATTTACATATGTATGTCGAAAAGAGAAAATAATTTTATATTTATATAATTTTTCCCCTTATTCTGCGAAATTTTGATGACAAGTAGTTAAAACACTAGGTATTTATAAAACTATTATCCCTTTGTATGTAAATGAGTATTTATATTCTTTGCAATATCGGCTTCCGGTTTCTATGGAATAGTGAAAGCAGTGAAAGGGAAAAGGCGATTACTGATGCGTAAATAAAGTGAATGCAACGAGGCGAAAACTGGGAAGTAAAAGTAAAAATTACATAGGCATGAATACGCATACATATACNCACATTTACCTATATCAGGCTCTACACAAGTTGCGGCATATCAAGCGATATCAAAAGCGAATACAAGCGAAATGCCAGCCATGGCTGAAAACCGCAGCTGACTTAAAGCAAAGCAAAAAAGTTTGTAAAAATGAACAAATTATTGCACTGTGTGGTGGGCGTAAAGAAAAGTAAAACGAAGCAATGCAGAAAACAAAAAAAAAAAAAAAGGAAAAACCAAGGAAAACATAATCCGAGTATGTAGCAACGCTGCCACATTCCTGCAGTATTTTTTTGCTCCGCATTTGCATATCTGTGTAATATGTCAGCTCAGCTGAAAGAAACATGACGATGTTGTTGGTGCTTCAGCGCAGATAAGTTGCATTTAGCGATGCTGCATTGACACATGTATGTATGGATGCATGTATTTATGTGTGTTTGTAGACATGTACGAATGTATACCCTACACGCAAAGTTCTATGAGGTATTACCCATCTAGCATTTGGAAGATTACTTTAATAAAAATCACCTTGCTGAGTCTTCTTCGATCACATTTGATGATTAAAAATTGATTAATCTTTTCCGCGATTAAGAAAAAAACTCGAAAATGACTCACCCTTACACTTGAAAATTGATTTATTGAAAATATAAAAACAAAATGTAAAACATGAACTAAACAAGTAAGAAAGTCTAAGTTCGGGCGGAGCCGAACATTAAA
>NW_016202782.1:0-2359 GCF_001687245.7 Rhagoletis zephyria
CTCGTGCGGATGGGCGGGAATGGAGGGTAAAAACCGTTGGGATATTATTATTATTATTATTAAAATTGGCGAATTTAAGGCATATAAGGTTTTAAAAAGTATCGTGGTTTCGAAGACTTCTTATAGGAATATTGAAGAAAATGCGTTCTAGTAAGAAAGGACAGTCAATCGCCCCTCGTACAATGTCAAAGACAAATGTGAGCGAGAGTATAGTCCTTCTAGTGTTTAAAGATTTTAAGTTGATTAGCTGACATCTAGCATTATAAGGAGGAATCGGATCAGTAAAATGTAAAGAACGCAGGGCAAACCGAATAAGCGTTTTTTGTATTCGTTGAAGTCTCCTTATATGGCAGTCAAAATATGGGCCCTTATTATGAGTTGCATTCGATTTTCGATCTTCGCTGGTTATCGAAGTTCGAAGATCGAAAGTGAAATTCGTATTATGAGCTATGCAACCGTGTCGAAATTTTCGTTGAGTATCGAATTTTCTGTCGAACAGAATTTTGCTTTCGATGGGGTAGCGAAGTGTTAGAAAATTGTGAAAAATGTATGATTTTGCATTTGTTTTCTTACTTTTTGGCGGGTAGACACTAATTTTAAACAATTTTTTATCAATTTCATGCAGTTTTAACGTCGTGAATACAAAACACAAGCTCGAAAGACTGCTTTACTTGTGGAGGAAAATCCCAGTACTCAGTTGGCACGATTTCTGAGAACAAATCATAGAGCTGTGGATAGTTTTAAAATATTTTAAATAGATTTGGCTCACAAACGCCTCTTTAGACAGTCGGAAGTTTGTAGTAAATCTGTAGACAAATTTCTTAAATATATTTTATGTCAAAATATATTCTAAAGACTACACTTAAACTCTCTTTAAACATTTACTACTCCTGGTCAGTTCACTAAACTCTCATCCTCTGACGAATCGTTGAACCCCAGAACTTCGTTGTACTAATTTTTACCACGTTTTTATAAACTTGCTTTCATTTTTATTTCATTTTAATTTGCACAAATTTACATAAATATGTATAAGCACACTATTTAGTTTGCTCGATTTGTAAACAAAGCTTCTTAGCGGTGAAAAATATACTATTGTGAACAACCTAAACGAGCGAAATTCACAATAGCGCTATTCTTCATCGAATGAGCGCCATAATACCAAATGAAAATTCGTTCGCTCAGCACTTTCGACCACAGTCGAAAATCGAATGCAACTCATAATAGGGGCCATGGTCTCCAGATGAAGAAAGCGTATTCCAACTTGGAGCGCACAAGTGAGGTAAACAGCAGTTTTACAGGCTAACCTAATATTTGCGGCTTGCATTTTGGTACGCATGCCGTCGAATTTGTTTTTTTGCGTCACCCGAAATTGGCTTGCGTGCGTTTGCATTTGATTTCATTGAGCGAAACGTCAAATCAAAATGTCACGCAGAACAAAAATTGGAAATTGAGTTAGCTTCATACGCACGCCGTTCAATTTCGGTTGGTCCCATACAAGTTGTATGTGCATGAGAAATTTTTTACAGTAAATTGGCGGCGTGCGTGAATATTAGGTTAGCCTGTCAAGGTGTAAGGAATACTAAAATCTGAACTAAAGCGGCGAATCAAAGCAAGCATGGAATATGACTTTGCTATAGTGCAGTTTAATTGGCTCTGAAACAGGAATTTACACTAACAGTGCTTAGCCGGGAACTACCAATGTAATATGAGGTAGGGATAAGGGAACGTGATTTAGTGAAAGAAACATGAAAGCACTTTTTTATATTTAAATGTAGTTGGTTTTTACCACACCAGGAGGCAACATTAATAAGATCCGATTGGAGCTTATCAGAATCTAAACTAATTGAAACAGTTGTGAATACTTTCAAGTCGTCAGCATATAAGAGAAAGTTCGAGTGTTTAAAGCAGTTGGAGATGTCATTAATGAAAATGGCGAATAGAAGGGGGCCTAATATGCTTCCCTGGGGAATGCCAGAAGATGCAATGAAAGGACGAGAAGAAGCATTATCCACCACCACTGCACATTTGCGCGACGATAGGTATGATTCTATCCAAGGAGTGAAAACCTAAACTTGCTAATTTGGATACTAAAATTAAATGTCTTACTTTGTCGAATGCCTTGGAAAAGTCTGTATAAACTGCATCAACCTGATTATGATTATTAAAAGCGGACAAACAAAANTAATGGCGAATAGAAGGGGGCCTAATATGCTTCCCTGGGGAATGCCAGAAGATGCAATGAAAGGACGAGAAGAAGCATTATCCACCACCACTGCACATTTGCGCGACGATAGGTATGATTCTATCCAAGGAGTGAAAACCTAAACTTGCTAATTTGGATACTAAAATTAAATGTCTT
>NW_016202783.1:0-2359 GCF_001687245.7 Rhagoletis zephyria
ATTGCAATAAAAACAAGTACAGAGTCTGCACGAACACAGGGGAAAAATTAAAAAAAAAAAATAAAATCAATTGGCGTGCACAGATACATTATTTACCGCTAGTTGATTTTGTTTAGCTCATAAAGCGATTCCTTTACAAAAATAAAAAACACATTAATTTTAAAGAACTCTAAAAAAAAATAATCTATTATTTAAAAACTTACGTATTTTGGTGATAAGTAAAATTAAAAAAATGTCTGATTTGGCAAACCCACTTAAAATGCTTTCGATTTATGTTTATGTGTCCTTTTTGTAAATGTTTTATTTATTTATTTTTTTTTCCAGAAAAACAATTTTTTCGCATGCCAGAAGCATTTCCAGAAGCTTTTTACTATATTAATATTTTCTTTTGCCTAGACTAGTTAAATATTTAGTATCGTATACATCATATTATTTTCCACCTATTCTTAATTACGTAAGTGCTTTTAGCATTTGTCAAAAATTACATACAAAGTTTTGAAACAAGTTATCGCTTAAATTTTCTAACGAAACACAAAAATCGGTTTCTCTTTTACTAGTTTTGATTTGTTTTCATTCATTATTTTAAATTTCTTTATACCAAAAATGTCACTTTTATTTACAAAATAGTAGACTTCTTCANGTTTTGTGGGTAACTGCGTGCTTAGTCTAACATTCAAAAGGAAAACAAGGCAACTGAAGTTTACCCAAAAAGAATGCAGTCGTACTGTACATAAGCGTAGATACCTAAATATCTCGAAATTCTTAACACAAAAAGTTTTATAATCAACTTGACAGCTATATTTCGAAAGACAAAGATCTTCTGCTTTTTCACTGTTACTATTGTTGTTTATTTTTTTGCCAATTTCTCAATGTGAAAATGGAGCAAACAGTGGTAATGTTGGGGTCTGTCGCGCGAGTACCAATTGATAAGTTGTGCAACTTGAAACTACCAAGTAATTTTAATCATGACAAGAAAATTTTGTAAATTTTTTAAGTAATTGATCAGTTTTTTCCTAAAAAATTGCAATTATTTCAAAATTTTAGAAATTATTTTACTTTTTTTAGAGTTGGAAATATGTCGAATTACAGCTACTTTTAAGTGGCAGGGTACATGTCATACATCGGATTGCGGCGTCAAGGGTTGCATTTCTTTATCGAATCTGAGCGATGCAAACAAATGTCTCTGTTTTCCTATTTACTAGTAGAATAACATGTTATTGCATATTCCAAACGCAGCCAATATCCTTGTCGAGTTCATAGTTCCATGTTACAACCCAAAAATAACTGACAAATAATTGCGATAGAAACTGTTTAACACGTGAAGTCATCTAAAAATGTGTTTTTTTTTTTTAAGAACAAGTTGAGAACTTCAGAACGCTCGAAACTTTTGAGCATAATTGCGCAAAACTACTGAATAAAATCGAATATCATTCAATGCGCAAAGAATCGCCCTGCAATGCACTTCTTTCAATTTTCACCACGATTAACCCCTCCACGACCAATATTCACTTTGGTCTATTGCATTTTATTTTAATTTTTATTTTAATTGCTTAAATATTGTAGTTTTACTTGCTATAATTGTAACTGGTTATTGCTTGCTGTGATTTTTGTTTTCGGTTTCTTGCTTATTTTTTGCATACATATGTATGGCTGTGTGTGTCTTTTGCATTGAATTCTAAGCATTAGTTTTTGCCTTCATTAAGTTGAAGTTGCACATTTATACTCTTTATTTATTTTTTAATCAAAAGTATGCAAAAACACGATTGTTAAAAAATCTATAAAACATGTACAAAAAATAAGACATATGTACATATATATGTATGTATACATATTAGACCACGTCAAAAGTTGAGTTCCTCTTACAATTCCCCTAGAGAGATTCATGGAGGATCATTACTATACCAAATGCTAAAATTTGAGTCTTATGCCGGTCGCATTGCGGATTATTTTTGTTTCATTTCATTTTGACGTGGTCTAATACACATACATATGCACATACATAGGAAACAATAAATGAAGGTTAAAAGCATGCGATGAAAAAAATTAAAAAAATTACCTTTGAACCTATTAAAATATTCATAACCCAGAAATAAGCACACAAATTCTCATAGATTTTTAATTTTTCCACTTTTTTAACTAAAATATTTATTTATTAATATAATATTTATCCATGTGTCTGTGTATTGTATTGTATTGAATTGTAAAATTGGTATTTGTATTTTTAAACAACTAAAATTAAAAATTATCAATATATCGTAAATATATATATATATATATGCGTATTTATGTATATATTTTTTATGTATGTATATAAGCAAGTATGCATGGTATATATATTAGATATATATATATATATATA
>NW_016202784.1:0-2359 GCF_001687245.7 Rhagoletis zephyria
AAAAAAAAAACATTCAAAATATTAATACAAAATGTCTTTGTGAAAATATTTATCCTTGTATTTGTTTGTGAAATACTCGTACTTGAAAGCGTCAGCGTTTTCTGCCTACAAAAAAAATTCTCATTCTATACACTTTGTATGAAGCATACTGAATCAGTAAGGCATCAACGCTGAGCGGTTGAAAAATCCGATTTTGACATGGCGTTTGGAAGAAACTGCCATTTTCGTGCTACACTCAAACAAATCTATGCTTATTGTTAATGCTTTTTCTGCATTTGACATAGCGTTAGCGCTTTTTTACTTTCTCTGGCTTCTTATATAAAAAGTTACATAAGAAAATGTATTTAACAACCTTCTATTCTAAGAAAACGATATGTAGAAATTATACTTCCCAGAGTGATTTTCTTACCGTAGTTTTACGTTTCTTATTCTAGTAAACTTAAGACCGTTGGCTTACCTATTTTAAGGTATAATTATTTAAATCATTAGTAACTTTAAGTATTGATTCAACTATATCCTATAAATAAGTTAATTGCCCTTAATGAAAGAAACGAAACAATTTTATTTAATTTGAAGCACTCACATTCATTGTTATATAGACGTTCCCTGAGATTGTTTTTTTAACACTTTACTTCTTCCGTATTTTACATTAACTTTGTTGCATACATAGAATGAGGCGATAAAGTAGACATCACGACAGCTTATATGCATATAAACCCCCACTTAGTTGGCTTAAACCTAACTTGTCGTATACTCGGATATACTATACACATACGTATGTATGTGCGTACTTATTTCTGCTGCTGCTGCTTTTGCCTGTTGGTTCCCGTGGCTTCTTCATAATCGGGAGCTGTGCTACCACAAAAATTTCATTTTATTCTTACATACCTGAGCATGCATGCGTTATTTTCTGTATATGACTACATAGCTTTTGGTAAAATGCAATGCTAAAAATGGGAATATCTCGCAGAAATTTGCAAACAAAATTTACTGCACGGGTAGAAATTTAAAAATCCACGAAACGAAAATTCTGACCTATCTTTTTTTATGTTGTGCAAAAACTACATAGCAAATCTAGTCGAGACATTGTTAGAATAACGTATTTTTTTACATACTTCTCTCTACCCCAGTCCAAATTTTTGAAACAAATTTAAGTTTGGTGATTGTCTTATGGCTATATTCGAAGCAAGTCGGCCTAAATTTCCATGCTCATGGATAACTCATACGCCATGGTATGCCAGTAATTTATAAAAGCAGTAAGTAGTGAAGTACACACCTTTTGGGGTTGAGTTTTAAAAGGCGAATATTGCACTCAAATAAAATAACATAAGTCCACATCCGATGCTAATTCAATAACAATGTTTAACTGTGAGTGACATCTGACCAGAGCTGGTGAAAGCGGCCGTAAGTCGAGTTGAAATTGAAAATTCAAGTCGCTGTAAAAACGAAAATTTCTATGATTCCCAAATCCTCTCAAAGTTAGCTTACAGGCTTGCCGAAATTTTTACAACGTTTTTTTTAAGTCCCCATAATAAATTTCAACTGAATTCAACCGGAAAATCTCTAATAAAATATTTATAAAGTCTTAAATAAATAAAATTAATACAAAACCTCGAAATATAGTCATAAAAATTGCTTACGTTGATTTAATGAAGTTATGGTCAACGGAGCGTATAAACAAAAAGATTTTCGGGTGCCCACCAGTAAAAATTTTTAAAATTTTGTCACAATTTTCAGTCTNATTTTTATGAGAAAAAAGACATCACGATAACGAAGAAAGGATTAACTAAAATTGTGTAATCTTGTTTCCTTTTTATTGAAGAGCCTGGGCTCATGCACGGTTCAACCCAAGAGCAAAAAATAAAAATAAAAAGACGTTTTTTCTAATAGCGGTCCCTCTCACCTTGTTGTGTCGTACGGCATATCGTATATTGCCGTACTCATACATGGCGTATGAGTAAAATTTTCCAGGTCAAATTTAGATTTTTTTCTCATTCGCAATCAAGCTTAAAATTAAAATATCTTGGTAAAATGGCTTGATCTAGAAAAACGGTATACAGATACCTAATCTACGACCCAAAACTTAGTTTACTTGTCTCGGCATTTTTTGTGTCATTCCAAAACTTGAGATTTTCGGTAAAGTGTTGTAGGACCTTTAGCTGAGTAGTTAGAGGTACGCACTACCACTCCACAGGACCTAGATTTAATCACCGGCGCCTCGGCAGGCAATGGCAAAAAACCATTTCGAGTTCGGTGGTGGCACAAAATTTTAGATCCCGCCATTTGTGATATAACACCAGGGCGCAAACCACAAATTGGACAAGTAGCTCAGCTAAACACTTAGCAAAAGTTTAAGCGC
>NW_016202785.1:0-2359 GCF_001687245.7 Rhagoletis zephyria
ACAAAAAGTGCCTGGCCGCTAAATAGAAATTGAAGGACTGAGCACGTCTCTTCGGCCCTGTTTTGTTTCAGTTGTGCAGATTAGCAACAGCAGCACTAGCACTGGCCCAGTAATGACCGCTGTCTTTTTGTCTGTCTATCTCTTTCCCTAAATTCAATGCATTCATTAGCCTACTACTACTACTACAGCTCTGACATATTATACTGGTGGTGGTGGTGACAATAGGCAGAGAGGGAATATAAAAGACCGAATTCGACTTCTCTCTTTTCTCTCTTCGGCAAAGTGCTCTCCCATGTCTTTCTTTCTTGCCTTCCTTCCCAATGTTCTCCGCTCGAATTAGTGGCGGCTCAGCAGAAACTGAAGTGAAGAAAACAGAGAAGGGAAAGGCAAACCTTTTGCCTGCCTGCCTGCTGTGCAACTTTGCACACAGCAATTGCATGCTAATTGGGAGCAAGGGAATGAAAAGGGCGAAAGGAGAGGAGAGGAACGGTGGTACAAAATGCCGCTACTGCCAAAATGACAATTGGATTGTCGTACATGTTTTATTGCCGGTCTTTTTTAGACGTTTGATGATTTTTTTTCTTCTAAGGAATTGATCTTTGTGATCAGATGATGATGGTGATGGTTTTATTAGTTGCCTGTTTACAACGCATACGTCTTCTAAGACGGGGTCATCAGCGATCATCTGATGCTATTTTCAGCGTTTTTTTGTTGTTTTGGAATTCTTTTTTGCAGTTTTATCATTTTATTTCCCTTCCTTTTTTCTAACCAATGTTTTTATCATCTTTTTTTGTTCTCCTTTTCAGCCTCGCCATCGCCGACATCACCGTGGCCTGTCTGGTGATGAGCTTCACCGTCGTCTACGACATTCTCCGGTGTACGTACACTCTTTCCATTTTCCATTCTCCCATTTTTGCGTTATTAACATTTTGATCTGCTAATCTATCAATTTTCCGCTTTTTTATCTGTCAAACCTATCAATTTTCCCCTCTCTCTCTTCTCTCTATTCAGACTGGCCTTGGGGATCGATTCTCTGCCACTTTTGGATCAGCTGCGACGTGATGTGCTGCACGGCGANTTATCTGTCAAACCTATCAATTTTCCCCTCTCTCTCTTCTCTCTATTCAGACTGGCCTTGGGGATCGATTCTCTGCCACTTTTGGATCAGCTGCGACGTGATGTGCTGCACGGCGAGCATTCTCCACCTCTGCGCCGTGGCCATTGATCGGTGAGTGAAGTGGGCAAAGTGGGCGAACAATAACAACAATTGACTGGATTCCGGGATTCTGTGGGCTGGCATGGAATCCTGGGGATTCTCAGCAACAACAACAACAATTTCATTACCACTATCATCATCATCATCAGCCACTCATTATCACCCCTTTTTCCTCCCTTTCAAAAGCAGAAGATATAATTTAATTGTCTTTCTGCCTGTCTGCAGAGCTTCAAACGCTGAAGCCACTTGACCAGACTTGAGAGTTGCACAGAACGAGGCAGACAGACACTTGCCAGGGCTAATTTGCTTCATTTTCCACTTTTCCTTCCATTCCATTTCTCTGTCTGCGATTGATTTCGCGATCTGATCGTCCACTCGATTCCGCTGCCTCTGCTGCCGCCTCTGAAACTTTTGTTTGCCTTGCCTTGGCGAATTAATCGGCCACTGCTTTTGCTGCTGCCTGGCCAAGTCGTCTACCATTTCTCTCTTTCCGATTCGACAACAACGGCAACAACAGCCAATCAATTCTCATTCATTCTCTTCTTTCCTCATTCATTTTGTTTGCCTTTGCTGTTTTTTCTGCTGCTTTTTTTCGGCTGTAATTTGGCCAGTGTTTGCAGATTGCAGCCTTCTGCAGATTTCCCTCTTCGTTTCCGTTTGCTCTTTTTTTGCTTTAGCTCTCTCTCTCTTTCTTTTTATTTGTATTGTGTACTTGCACTCTCTTTCATCACTCTTTTTCCTGCTCTTCTCACCATCCGCTTTTAAACTTGTTAATTTTAAAGCCTTCTGCTGCTGCTCTGTGTTTACACTTTAAAGAGGAAGAGCTGCTGCTGTTCTTTTTCTTCTGGTTGAGTTCTCAGCCTTTTTCTCCTTCTCCCTTTATTTTCGGTCCTTCACCTGCCCTTATCTAATCATCACTTCTTCTTCTTTCTTACCAATTCTCTTTTTTAGATTTTGGGCCATCACCCGACCGCTGCGCTACCGAACTTACATCAGCAAGCGGCGGCTCTTCATCGCCATCATCGTCATCTGGTTCGCCAGCGCCGCCATCAGCTTCATACCGATCTTCAGCGGCTGGTACCACGCCGACGGGCCGATCAACGTCTTCACGCTCAAGAACTCCCCCGACTGTGGACTGGATGT
>NW_016202786.1:0-2359 GCF_001687245.7 Rhagoletis zephyria
TGGTTTTCTTAAAACACAAGGTGCGGCTGACTACTAAAGCCCACCCTTGCAAGTTTTTACTATATTTTAACTGAATAAATTTTTGCTTGTAAGAATTTGTCAGTACGAAAAACAGCTCTCTTAATCACGACGAAAATTGAGCAAAATTAGCGAAAGCGAATGCTGGAATCCCGCTGCTGAAAAACGTTGAAAGTCCGTTTCACCTCTCTCGCGACATCATCTAATTCCACCTTAATATTTTTCCGATTGGCATTCCGCCAATGCGACCCTGCCCGACCAGCTGTTTTCAGTTTTTTGTTTTGTTTTCTTGAATTTAACCGGCTTTGACAGCAACGTGCCCGATAATTGTTTTGTAATCACGTCCGTGTATATTTTTATATAAAAATACATTTTTATAAAACTGAAATATTTTAAGAACATGCTGCGCAGCTTTACACGTCTCACCTCGCCCAGGCTACTTAACGCGTTGCGCACTTTTGCCACAGCAGACACAGGAAAAGAAGAAATCTTAGTTGAACGTCTCGGAGGGGAACGCAAAGGCATTACGGTGATCAGCCTCAACCGACCACAAGCAAAAAACTCCTTTAGCCGTAGTTTGGTTAAAGCTTTCGAAAATGTTTTGGATGAATTGGAGCATGATAACGGCTCTCGCTGTGTAATTTTACGTAGCGCGTCACCCGGCATTTTCTGCGCTGGTGCTGATCTCAAAGAACGCAAAACAATGACACAAGAAGAGGCTACGGAATTCGTCACAAATTTGCGTGAATTGTTGATTTCACTGGAACAGTTGCCAATGCCCTCGATAGCTGCGCTCGATGGTGCGGCACTTGGTGGTGGACTTGAAATGGCTTTGGCTTGTGATATGCGTACCGCATCGGAAGATACCAAAATGGGTTTGGTAGAAACACGCCTAGCTATTATACCCGGCGCTGGTGGCACCCAACGTCTGCCGCGTATACTTTCACCGGCACTGGCCAAGGAGCTCATCTTTACATCACGTGTGTTAAACGGCAAGGAGGCTAAAGAGTTGGGCATAGTTAATCATGTAGTGCCACAAAATGAAACTAAGGATGCAGCATACCTGAAAGCTTTAGAAATCGCTGAGGAAATATTACCAAATGGACCAGTTGGTGTACGCATGGCTAAATTGGCTATAGACAAGGGTATGCAAGTTGACCTGAACACAGGTTACTCCATTGAGGAGATATGCTATTCGCAGGTTCTGCCAACCAAAGATCGTTTAGAAGGTTTGCAGGCATTCGCCGAGAAACGCAAGCCAGTGTATAAGGGAGAATAGGCAAGCTTACACTGAGTGTTGGAATGCGATGTGTTACTTAGTTATACTTAAGAATTATTGGGGGAAGCGAGCGAGTTTTAATTGTTTAGAAGGGAATAAAAATGGTAGTTTATAAAGACTAAATGAATTTGTTTTAAATAATTAAATTTATTTTTGATTTTGTTTTACTCTAACTTGACTGTAACAAATATGGTTTGGTCCAAAAATAAAACTCTTATGTATGACTTATCTAAATGAGTGTTCTTATATATGAAAATCATTTACTTGCTTCAAAGTGCATTTATATTTCATTGTTCATTTTTGGTTTCAACCGACATGTTAAATAAGAGGATGTCAATAAACTGATTTATTAAAATAAACTATAGTTTGAACTACTGGATATGAATGAGAAACTAAATAAAAATTATGCATTGTTAAAACATACACAGAACTTTTAGAAAAATTTAGAAAATTTAATCTTTCCATATACATACAACTGTGTGTATGTATTTACTTACATCATTTATGGCGGGCAAACTAAAGTAATTCAAATACGCTTATTTTTCAATGAACTCTTCAAAATATCTTTGAGATCACCAAACACCTTCATTCGTTCCTCTTCCAAACGTAACTTTTTACGTTCAATTTCCATTACTTCATCATGACGAGCTTGTTCTCGGTTTGCTTGCTCTTTTAAAAATCCAAGGAAATCAGCCGCCGCATCACTCTTGCGTTTCTTGCACTTTGAACACCGTGCTGGTTTCACTTCTACAATGTTTTCTTCTTCCTATGGAAGATCAATTCAATGAAGGCCGGAAAAAGAAATCAGTACTTTGGGGTGAAGTGCTCAAGGAAATTAAGGAACAAATTCCAACATTTAAATTGACGAAAGATGAAGTTATACGAAAGTTTTTGAATCTTTCCACCACTTACAAGCGGATAAAGGATCGAATTATGTCAAAAGGACGAACTTCAAGTTCCTGGGAATTTTTCGATGATTTTGATGAGGTTTACGGCACGCGATACTCGATAAATACCAAAAAGGACTTGACAGAGCCGACCTTAGAACATGCAACAGATGAA
>NW_016202787.1:0-2359 GCF_001687245.7 Rhagoletis zephyria
ATGCGGGCATACTTCTAACCTCCGCCAAACACAGATTAAAGGCTGAACTCATACAAAAGGTAAATACCAGGCGGACTGTGGCAACCAACTGCCATACAACCAAGAAAATTTGACCAAAGATTGATTTAAGGCGACCTAAAGCTCTCACACGTCTGTACCGCTCCTCTCTCACATTAGTGAGAACGCGGAAGAGCGTTAGGATACCCCACCAACGATTTTTGTCGCAGTTGCAGAGACGAGGTAGAGGTGGAGAGCATCGAACATATTGGCTCGCCAGTATGCGCAACCAATTCTTCGACAAGTACTTTCTATATTGTTTAGCCGACTTGAACTCGGCGAACGTCCTCGTCCGGTGTTATACGTATACTTACATACTTACGAGCTTAAATGTATCTATGCAATTAAAACCTGTGAAGAGTGACTATGTCGAGATGCTCTATTTTTGTTTTATTAAAACCAATGTACATATCAATTTAGGTGTTCCTGGTGCATAATTTGAAATTATAACTAGTAAATTTTTTTTTAGCAGTCTGCATACACAAATGCTTTTAAGTTATTGTATTTTTGTACGTATGTAACTATATATTGATATATTGCTTGCAGCATAAACACGATGCTCAAATTATTCCTTTCATTGGTTGTTCTTTGCTTCGTGGCAACTTCATTTGGTCAAACATTTCAATACTCCCACGGTTGGACCAATGGCAAGCGGGCACTCAGCACACACAGGGATGTCGATATTTCCGAAATGCTCGGTGTTCAACAAGACGGTGATCGCAGGCTGGAAAGGTGTGTGTGTTTTTTGTTTTCCTTTTCTTTTTTTTTTGAGAATTAAATTACTTCGAGATTTTCATGTACATACATATGACAACCCATTTTTGTTCTGTTCTTCTTTTGCTGCTTAGGTGTCTTATGCAGCTGCAACATATACTCCGCAATCCCCTGCAAATTCGTGCCGGCGTACAAGCATTGACTCCAACAAACAACAATGCCAACAAAAACCCATTTGGAAATCATCATCAATCAAATGAACTTTACGAAGAATTGAATGCTGCTGAAGCGAACGATTATGGAAATCATTAAATCGTGATTATGGCCGAATTAATATTAAAATGAAATAAATGACTCGATCCAAAATTATTAGTAGGCATCTACATTTAACGCAAAAAATGGAGTTCTATTGACCTTGCTCAGTTATTTATTGTAAATATAAATAAGTATGTATGTAGGATTTCGAAAATATGTATATGTATATCTATTGTTATTTACGCTTATAGCGCTCTTAAATAAATTTGAAAAAATCTTCCAGAACACATAAATATGTATGTAAGTGAGGTTATACACAAAAATTATTTCAGAAAAAACTTGCAAATATAGCAACAAAGCTAAATTGAATTATACTTTTTTGTGATGTTGGGCTCCGAATGTTAATTGATTTGTATGCAGTAAAATTTCCACTCTGTCGGCAATGCAACACAACAACTGTAGGAAATGAATCAGCAGAGGCTTTCTCCTTTTAGGAAAATTCGTTAAATTTAAAGTAATTCAGAAATATTTATGTACATAAAGCCAAAGCTGAATTCTCTTCTATTTCTAAACTATAATTGGCGGAAATGGCCAATATGCGCCACCACGGTTAAATGCCGAATTGGAACCTAGTTGCGCAAATGAGGCCTTTCCATAAATTATAGTTAAGAAATATGTAAGAGAGACTCATGCTTTGGCTTGATGCATTTCTGCACACAGCCATTGTCGCGGAATTTGACTTTTTTTAACCCGCTCATTAAAAATTTTAAACCCCACTTTCAGCTTGAAGCTTCAATCTTATTTAGCGTTCCTTTCCGTCCAGTAATAAGCTCATCACCCAGTGAACAGCGTATATTTAGATTGTTGCAGATGGACGCTGATGACCTAACATAGTACCAAGGACTTCGTCTGGCTAAGCACCAACGAGCTGTGGGCTAATGCAATGGCCAACACGCACAAAATCCGAATTCGGTCTTTCACTTCGATAGCAAAAGATCGCAAGATTAAAAGGAGGATCAGGAAGAAACTAAAATCTTATACATATTTGTTGTTTGCATGGGAAAAAAATTTATAACGATATATATATACATATATGTACCTACACACAGTAGCGATTTCAAGTCATTATAACGGTTTAAATTTTAAAATCAAAGTCGCTTATTCTTTAATTTTAAGTTTCAGAGGTACATAACGTATCATTAAAGTAATAATAATCGACCTTTACAAGAAAAAAAAAAATTGTGGGTTAGGCCAATTCTGCTCCCATTATAAAAATGTTAATGAAAAAAAAAACATACATTGAGTTAAAGATGACTATAGTTTGAGAAACTAT
>NW_016202788.1:0-2042 GCF_001687245.7 Rhagoletis zephyria
GTACAGCACTGCATCAGTACAAAACGTACTTACCAGTGGTCATACGGCTGATCTAGCTAACGTTCATGATTCAATAATACAAGGATAAATAATTATTGACAGCCGCGGTTTGACACTCCCTTACAAAAGGTTGCATTTACGAAGGATGGGGAAAGGGGAGGAGTGAAATCCATTGCTGCGAAAAAGGTAGTAGAAAAGTACCCATAGTAGGCAAATAGGAGTGAAATTCGTTTTGTAAATTCTAATGTGTTTGCAGGAAATCTGGCATTTTAAACGAACTGTTAATATATCTACGAGAATTTCGCAATTTTTGTGCTATTTAGCCGTAGAGAAACTGCAAACAGGCTCAAAATTAAAATAAAACTACCATGAGCTTTATGAAAACATCCAATTTAAAAACAGTTTATGTTTTCATCAGTTAAATGTGCTTCATATGCATATACAAATAAACATATTGCACAAAAGCTTATATGTACTTCTATTTCATAGCAAATCAGCACTTTTTCCAAGTAAATTTGCAAAGAAGCAGCACGGTGCCACTGCTAAGCGAGCGGAGCGAGAGAGATAACTGTCAGTTTATCGAACCTTGTCATGAACCAACGACTACAGATCACCTAATCAGCCATCGTTGTATTTGTAATCGATTTTCAGAAAAAAGTTTTCGTAGCGTTTTTGACGTTTTTCGGTTTTGTTTACACCGTCTTCTACCTCTTCGTAGTGATTTTTTAGCGATTGAATGTGTTTTCTGCAGCGATTTTAATTATAAATTTTGGTTTATTACATATTTATGATATAAAATAAAGTGCTGTGTGATCGGAACAAGTTTGTGCGTATGTTTGGTTTGCCAAAAGGCGTAAATTTGCGTGAAAAGTGAGTGCACGTTTGAGGCCAGAACGTTGGCATTGAAAAATCGACCCGTGGTAATGATATGCGATTGTAAAACACTTTCAATCATGAAAACCATATTTTGAACTTTTTTTGCTAATTGTCACCAAGTTTCACTTTGTATATTTTATAATAAATACCAATTTAATCGCACTCAATCACCGCGCCTTTTTCGTTTTCTTTGTTTGTTTTCATTCTTAGGCAGATGTCAAAAACACTCAGAAATATACTTTTTTCTTGCTTCTTTGATTAGGTGATCTTGTATTTTTGGTTCATGGAACCTTGTATTATTGAATCATGGCTAACGTTAAAATCAGTGTTGCCGTTTTAGCCGTTTTCCGGCTAGATTTAGCCGGTTGCGAAAAAAATTGGCCGTTTTTAGCCGATTTTGCTATTTGCCTTGTTTTCTTAAATTCCAAATATGTATACATGTTTCCATTTTTGACTAAGCGACCCAAAATCTGTTGGAAATGGCTACTAGCCTTATCGTGGAGAAAACTTTCACGTTAGGCAGGATTGTATGAAATTGGGCTTATTTCGCTTATTTTTATTTTAAACGAAGAAGGGATTTTCTTCATAAAATGTTTCTTATAAATGTCTTAATTTTAAGTGTGAAGTTTTATTCGCAAACTTAGAAAATAAGAAATGGTTTCACTGTTAAGACTCTTAAGATGCGTTTGTGTTTGGATATAGTGCCAACAAACAGAATAAATATTACATGTAGATATTGTCTTCCCAGATAGCGCATATTCAATTCTGCCTAAATTAAAAAACTTAATTTTTGCCCACTCCCAAAGGTTTAAGGTAATGGAAAAATTGATATTTTCAAGCACTACGTACACATATGTATTTTTTGAAACAAACGTTTTTGCTGAGAACTTATTCAAATTCCAAAAACCGAATGCCATCTTGAATTAAGGGAACCAACACTGAAGTGTGTCAAAATGAAAATAAAAGAGCAGAAATTTTTATGTAAATCAAAACTCGCTGGGAATCCTACGAGACATCTTCCGGTCATCTAAATGGGAGATCTGCAGTCTTTTAGCATCATATTTTAAATCAGAATTGAAGGGATTTCGGAAAAATCTGACCAGTTCTTTTGTGTAACTGTGATTTTGCATCCCTTGTCAACATATGGCCTCGGTTGATGTTAACTT
>NW_016202788.1:2160-2359 GCF_001687245.7 Rhagoletis zephyria
AAAATCCAGCGAGAATTATCACTCAAAATATCAGATAGTAATAGTAATAAATATTTTTTTTTTTCCGAGTACCTTTCAAATCATTGGAATAAACCAAATTAATTAAGTAAACAACAAACAGTTTGTAAATTTTTAAATTGAACGAACTTTTTTATTCAAATTATCGTCGACAAAAAATCCAACCATGTTCCACAATCAT
>NW_016202789.1:0-2359 GCF_001687245.7 Rhagoletis zephyria
ATAATTATAAAAGATTGGCGCTTACACAATATGTTAGTGTTTGGCCGAGGTTCTCTTTCCGATATGTGGCGTACGACTTGATATTGTCAGACCCCGAAGGACCGTTCGTTTTTATGTGAAGCTTTTTCATAACAGAAATACATGCTACACGCGGAAGTTTGCCATTGCCTGCCGAGGGGCGACCGCTGTTAGAGATTTTGCTCGGACCAGGATACACACCCGTACCCACTTAGAAGCTTGGTATGCTTAGTAATCGAGTTAATGCGATTAAAATTTGTAGATCTATCTTCTACCATTTGCGGTACTTTTTTGAAAAATTATATGTGATATATTTTTGCTAGGTTGGATGCACTATTTAGTAAGCACATGATGACTAGAAGCGCCAGAAAAAGTGTATACCCATTTTTAAATTCTTAGTTTTTAAACAACCAAAATGTTTTGTTCAGTTTTTACTTTTAAACATTCATTTACTATGCATTAAATTTCTTATACTAATATGAAGTTATACAAGACCAAAAAAGAAAACAATTATTCAACATTTAAATACAAAATTGATGCTACTTCGCTATTAATTCGAAAAACTCTGACATTTCTGCACCACTGGGCAAGTGACTGCCATATTCGAGATTTTCATACATCGCACATCGAGCACGGTGACGTAACCGCAGCATGTCTCTCAGTAAATTCTGCGCATTTTGATAAAATCGCTGTAACGTCTTGTTGAGATTGAATTTTTCCAATCGCTCTATTTGAATTTTACGTTCGACATTTATCCTTGCCTCATTCAGATAACCGCGTCTCACCCTCTCACGTAACACATAATTGTTTCTGACAAATAATTTGAAATTTGCGATGCCTTTTCTGCTTCTGAATTTACATGGCCGTTTGATTTTTCGATTTTTTCTCGCTTCAAGAAATAGCTTACGTTTCACTTTTTCTAGCGGCGATTTCTCGGGCAACGGATGCACAAGCGCGGCATCAATTGATTTGGTTAATTCTGGTCGATTTTCTTCATCTAATGCGATCCTTGTTGATACTTGCTGCAATTTGCCTTTAATTTGGTAAATATATCGGACACATTCATTTAGATTGTAACGTCTGATGGCACTCTCGTTGAGAAATGAGCACTCGGTGGTGTCATCTGCATCTAAAGTGTTCTCCAGAAGTTCTACTTTCTCAGCCATCATTTATGTTGAGCGAGTGAAAATTCAGGAAATTCTGATCTTTGACGATCACTGGCTATTTAGTGACTAATGAAGAAATGCCAGGTGCACAGCTTTTTATAGCTAATTATTTTCTACAGGCAGGCGGAGTTGTCATTTCTGACAGGTAGTTTGTTAGCACTGGTTTAAGTATGCTAGGGATTCTTAAAGTTATGGGGATAAACATGTTTTTACTTAACTACTTAAGCAGAATTGCGGGGAAGTATGTGTGCATTTGTTTTGAAATATCGTTAAATTTTAGCATTGTTCTCGTTTTTTGCTACCTTTTTTTTAACTACATAGCCGTATGTATATGTGAAGGAAGTGGTAAAATGAGATCTACATACCTAAAATAGAAACGATATTTTCGTTTTTATATTTTTCTATTTCACGTACCTAGGTAACATTTTTCATTCTCTGAGCCTTGAGAAATGACAAATAACTTACGTAAATACCATCGATTTTTAATCTACCTGCCGCAGCTTTATTTTAAACGACAGCTTGCACTTAAAAATTAACCGGATTTTGCATGGAATCTTCACGTTTTTAAGGTTTTCAATGGAGACATTAATATTCTTAAAATTTTTTTCCAAATTTAAACCACAAATCGCGACAAAAAAAAAATAAAAAAAAAGGCCAGCCTTTTCGACATTTCATTAACTATTATGTATGTACCACCCAGCAACAAAAATGTAAATATCTCGACAACCAAATTACTTACGATCATGAAAGCCGTGAGCAAACATTTTCGAACAACATACCATTTAACAAAACCATTTCAATAATAAAGGGGACTTTTTTAGGCTCTGAAAACCGATAGTCCTCAAAGACTAAAAGCCTGACTACTTATGGTCTGATTATGACATGGCAACTTAACTTAACTTAACGGAACGTAGAACTTTGAGAATGAAAATGAAACAGATCAATTATAAGCAACATCCATTTAACAGAATTTTTAAGTGAGAGCCGTAAGTTACGTTAAGTTGCCATGTCATAATCAGACCATAAGTAGTGGCACATTTGTACCACCAAATATGTATCTTCATATATTACAATACGATTACTATCGTGAATGTTTCAATTGGAGCGCGCATAGTGAAGAGCAAACCACGCAAATGAAGCAAACTAAACGGCGAAGTCGATTTCTATTTGACAAA
>NW_016202790.1:0-2359 GCF_001687245.7 Rhagoletis zephyria
ACGGAATTATAGCATCTAGGCGGATACGCTTCAATGCGGTAACAATCAGCATATGTATGTACATACATATGTACATATGTATGTTGCAATATGCACTTACATATATACATATTTATATATGCATTTTAGTTTGTTTGTGCGCGCGTGTGTCAGGCAGCAAAAACCGGGTGCAAGAACAACAGCTACAAAAACAGCAAACAATTATTGTTAGAACAATACAATATTGTTAAAGAAATGCACCTACAATCAGAGTGAAGGGGAGGCAAGTTCGGGTGACGTGGCGAGGTATGCAAAAAAAAAGAAACAAATGCAAATATAGTAAAGCAAAGGGAAGCATAATCACTAGCAACTTACAACACACACGCTTGTATGCACAGGCAAACCTGCTAGGATTGCCATATACCAATGTACTTTTTCTGGGTATTAAAAAAAAACTTCATACTTCAGTAGACCAATCACAATGTCTACTATATGAATATCGGGAAGAGGCATTCTTCTTACTAGAGCAGGGACCGAGAACGCGTCCCAGTTGTATAAAGAATGTTCCCACAAAAGAGCAAAACGGGATCACAAGGCTCTATAGACTTCCTGACATCGCGCTCACACAATGCTCCATCGGTCAAGTCGCAATTATGATTGAAATCGCTGAGGGTAATAAACTGCTGACTGCCCGATAAGGATAAGTGGAAGTCGAATAAAGTGACTAATAAGCATACATGGAGGGATCCAAACTTATTGGAAGGGTTTTGGACAGTGATTATACGGTACTCTTACGTTGTCTTAAAGAACCCACCTGCAAAATTAAACTCTTGGCACCAATGTTTCATCAGTCACGTCACAAATGTGAGAGAAAACGCTGAGAGAAAGGAGCTACGGGCCTACTGTTGACCGCTCGATAAGGACAAGTAGAAATCGGATAAAGTTGAATGGATCCAAACATAATGGACGGGATGTGGGTTGCACTTATTCGGTACGCTGTCTTACAAAATCCACCTAAAAAATTACTTATCACTATTACAGATCTTAGGAGCTCAGCGCACAGAATCCCTAGTTTGATTAACAACGTCAGTCTTTACGGGATACTTTTTTACCGGGTCTAAGACTGAGAGTTTTTTGAACCGGTTTCTGTAGAAGATGTTGGTTTTGAAAGAAGAGAAAATTTTATACATCTCAATTGATTTGTCACCGCACGGCACTTTTTGGTGACATTTATTCTCAGCACCATTTAGTTTTAGCAGAAAGGGCCAAGAATTCGAGATACCTTTATTGCCTCAACGAATTACATCGATCTGGCAACTCTTACATGCAGCACAGGATGTTTCGTAGTTGTATGGTATTGTTCTAAATGACTGTTTCTTACAGCTTTTCTAAATGGCACAACGTAAAAAAAAAACAAAGAAAAAAAATTTAAGAAAAACAATTCAAGTAGAAAAGATGCAAAATGAAAGGAAAATGCAGACGCGCTCATGCTTGTGTACAAACATACACACATAGAAAACATGCATTTGAAGTTGCATGCCAGTGAAGTAGCGGAAAATGGAAGCAACGAATGTGAGGCAAGTGAAACGTGCTGTTTACTACAAATCTCACCAGTAACGTGTCTGAAGTATAAACAAATCTTTAATTTTACAAATGTTCTATGAAATATGTGGCAGCGAGTTGCTGCCAGCTCGAATTTTTGCCATTAATATTCGTACTACCTTGAAACGAGAGGTCGGGAGGAAAGGAACTTGTATAAATGGAGGGATTATTCAAGCGAGGAAAATGTTGTAAATGGCAATGCCGGAGTGCCTATGAATTTCTCGAATGCTTTAAGCTGCGAAGGATAATGGGAAGTGAGTAGTTTTTGCTCATAACTGCTACTAATTTAAGAGCCTTTTCAAATAATTTGCGCAAATGCTTACAATCCTGCTCTTCGCTTGCTTCATCTCCACTTTTAATTGGATTGAAATTAAATTGCTTCCTCTCCACCATCAACCCCTTAAATTCTTGCCAATATAACAAGATTTCCATGCAAATATTTCATTTTCTTATTAAATTCGCAATTTGTTTGAGGAGGAACGTAGCAAACCTCTCAGACGCTTAATGAGCTATGTAGAAGTGGGCAGATGCAACTTTTGCCAAATAACTTCCGCAGCACGGAAATATGAATTGAAATCACTCTAAAACTCATATAACCTAACAACCCTACAGACATACTAAAGTAGTCAGGGAAAACAAATTAAATTAAAATATTTCCTGCTAAAATGTAACTAAAAAGGGAAAAGTAAGTAGTTTGTACTCAGAGAAAAAAACGAAAGCCAAATGAAAAAATTTAACTTGAAAGCGAAAGGCAACACGCAGTCATCAGCGCTTTGAT
>NW_016202791.1:0-182 GCF_001687245.7 Rhagoletis zephyria
CATCCCATAGGCGTTGAATTTTTTATCAACTATAACTTCGGAACCATAAATCACACGAACTTGAAATTTGGCATGCAGACTACCAATGGTAGGTGCTTATAGGAGGGTATATATAAACAAGTTTGTAAAAAGGGGCGTGGCACATCCCATAGGCGCGGAATTTTTTATCAGCTATAACTTCG
>NW_016202791.1:295-432 GCF_001687245.7 Rhagoletis zephyria
CACATCCCATAGGCGTGGAATTTTTTATCAGCTATAACTTCGGAACCATAAGTCACACGAATTTGAAAATTGATATGCAAACATGGCAATGGTAGGTGCTTATAGGAGGGTATATAAAAACGAGTTTGTAAAAGGGG
>NW_016202791.1:682-2359 GCF_001687245.7 Rhagoletis zephyria
TCAATGGTAGATGCTTATAGGAGGGTATATATAAACGAGTTCGTAAAAGGGGGCGTGGCACATCCCATAGGCGTGGAATTTTTTATCAGCTATAACTTCGGAACCATAAGTCACACGAACTTGAAATTTGGTATGCAGACATACCAATGGTAGGTGCTTATAGGAGGGTATATATAACCGAGTTTGTAAACGGGGGCGTGACACATCCCATAGGCGTGGAATTTTTTATCAGCTATAACTTTGGAACGATAAGTCCCAAGAACTTGAAATTTGGTATGCAGACTACCAAAGGTAGGTGCCTATAGGAGGGTATATATAAACAAGTTTGTAAAAAGGGGCGTGGCACATCCCATAGGCGCGGAATTTTTTATCAGCTATAACTTCGGAACCATAAGTCACACGAATTTGAAATGTGGTATGCCAACATGTCAATGCTAGGTGCCTATAGGAGAGTATATATAAACGAGTTTGTAGAAGAGGGGCGTGGCACATCCCATAGCCGCGGAATTTTTTATCAGCTATAACTTCGGAACCATAAGTCACACGAATTTGAAATGTGGTATGCCAACATGTCAATGCTAGGTGCCTATAGGAGAGTATATATAAACGAGTTTGTAGAAGAGGGGCGTGGCACATCCCATAGCCGCGGAATTTTTTATCAGCTATAACTTCGGAACCATAAGTCACACGAACTTGAAAATTGGTATGGAAACATGGCAATGGTAGGTGCTTATAGGAGGGTATATACAAACGAGTTTGTAAAAGGGACGGGGCACATACCATAGGCGCGGAATTTTTTATCAGCTATAACTTCGGAACCATAAGTCACACGAACTTGAAAATTGGTATGGAAACATGGCAATGGTAGGTGCTTATAGGAGGGTATATACAAACGAGTTTGTAAAAGGGACGGGGCACATACCATAGGCGCGGAATTTTTTATCAGCTATAACTTCGGAACCATGAGTCTCACGAACTCGAAATTTGGTGTGCAGACATATCAATGGTAGGTGCTTATATGAAGATATATAGAAATGAGTTTGCAAAAGGGGGCGTGGGGCATCCTATAGGCGTGGAATAATTTGTCAGCTATAACTTCGGAACCATAAGTCCCACGAACTTGAAATTTGGTATGCAGACATATAAATGGTAGGTGCTTATACGAGGGTATATATAAACGAATTTGTAATAGGGGGCGTGGCACATCCCATAGGCGTGGAATATTTTATCAGCTATAACTTCGGAACTATAAGTCCCACGAACTTGAAATTTGGTATGCAGGCATATCAATGGTAGGTGTTTATAGGAGGGTATATATAAACGAGTTTGTGAAAGGGGGCGTGGCTTATCCCATATTCGTTGAAAGGTTTATCAGCTATAACTTCGGATCCATATGTCGCATCAACTTTAAATTTTGTATGCAGTTATATACATATTTGGTAGGTGCTTATAATAAGGTCTGTATAAATGAATTCGTAAAAGGGGGCGTGGTGCATCCCACAGGCCTGGATTTTTTTATCATCTATAACTTCGGAACCATAAGTCCCTCGAACTTGAAATTTAATATCCAGACATATCAATGGTAGGTGCTTATAGAAGGGTATATATAAACGAGTTCCCATAGGCGAGAAAATTTTTATCATCTATAACTTCAAAACCATAAGTCACATGAAATTT
>NW_016202792.1:0-2359 GCF_001687245.7 Rhagoletis zephyria
CGTTGTTTTGTGGTTGATTTCGGGGAAAATCGAGGATAGATTTACATAGAGTGCTAATATGTTTAAGGGTTTGGTTTAAGCTTAAGCCTTTGACATTCGAAGAAGAAATATTTACCGAATAAATATGTAGATGTATACGTATAGATACTTAATGATTAACATTATTGTTAAGAAATTAATATCTACAAACATAATGTAGTTTTTAAATCAGCTTAGGGATTGAAGCTTCACGGCCTTAAGGTTTGGTGGATAACTTACGCGTAAAAGAATGTGTAATGGGTTTCCTAATTCTTATAAGTAAAAGTAATAAATATATCGAACCCCTTTGCGCAAAATTATCATAAGTACGATTTTTTTCAAAATTGAGTTTTTGATGCGAACTTGTTGTACACTCCACAACGCATCACCATCAAGCGTCGGGGTCGAGTGGTTAGACGTGCGCACTGTCATCCTGTACCACCATTGATTAATTCCTTGTCCAAAGCCATAGACGGTCCCGAGACCGGTTAGAAAAGAGAACGAGGTAAAGAATATCTGTTTTATCTTTGTCCCGTTTTTTCATTTAGGCAACTTGCTGCCTTAACATATCACTTTCAAAATGGCATCAAGCCAATGAGATCGATCTGTACCCAATGTAGATGGCGCGGCAAAATGAAAACTGAGTTGTCAAACTGCGAAATGAGAGCTACTGTTAAGACAGACATGCTTTAACAGTGGAAATTTGCGGTATCCAACTAACATATCTGTCTTACTACAGCTTTTTTAACAGAAACTGTAGAAGGTGGAGATGTGGGGTAAGAAGCGCAGAATACGAGCTCTGATAAAGGATGGAAAAATTGAAAATTTGTTATCCATATCAGTGTTGAAGAGCACATTGCCTACTTTGAGGTAAATAACCTTGAAAATGACATACCTTGATAGCCTTGTCAATATTTTGGTTTCCGTTAAACTTAATTTTTTTGCCGTGGCCCCTTATTCGCTTTGTTCTCATTTGTATCCTTCTGCATGGAAATCATTCGTATTTTGTATGCCCAGATGTGCTTTTGATTATTTAAGCGTAAGGAAAGTATGCATTCATGCATGATTAAATAGGCTGAAAATTACAAAGTGCGGTGAATATAGCTTAGTTTTCGTCGACAGCTTTCAATCTGTTGTTTATTTAGGTTAAAATGTACAAACGATTTCAAATTAATGGGTAATGAATTAAAATTAAAGAGTTACACCTTCTTAGAAGGCTTAAATTATCTCCATTTGTATGCTGCGGAAATTTCACTTTTGATTGGCAGGAACTACATATACATACATCATTTTAAAATATTCTCCTTCTTCTTATTTGGCGCTGTATCCGCCTAAGCGGTTTTATCCGAGTGCAACAAAGCACACCAGCCGTTTCTGTTCTGTGTCAACTGACGCCAAGTCATTCCCCACTTGGTCTTTCCATCGCTGTCGGGGCCTCCCTCTTCCTCTGCTACCACCAGCGGGTTCCGAGATGAATACTTTCGATGACAAGACCCAACCAGCGGAGCCGCTGTATTTTAATTCGCTGCACTATGCCTATGTCGTTGTAAAGCTCATACAGCTCATCGTTCCATCGTCTGCGGTACTCGCCGCCGCAAATGCGTAAAGGCCCGCAAGTCTTCCGCAAAATCTTTCTCTCGAAAACTCCAAGAGCCACCTCATCGGATGTTGTCATTGTCCATGCTTCTGCGCTATGTACCAGCACGGGCATGGTGAGTGACTTATAGAGAGTGGTTTCGTACATTCGTATTTTCAATTATGCTTCTCTAGATCCCGCAGTGTTTATTGGATCGGCGGAATAATAAAAATGTGAGAACGACGGCTAACACTTTAAAATAAGGTTTTACAGAGCCAAACCAAAATATTTCTTATTTAATCCCATGTGACTTGTTCGAATTTATTGCGTACACTTCAAAGCGTAAGCAAAGATATTTTTTTATGTAATTGATTAATTGCAGAAATCAACCACGCTTTATTTATTTAGAATATGATAAATACACAAGGCAGAGAAAAAAATTAAAATCGTAAATAAAAAACAAAAGCAGCAGCAGTTAAAAGTGAAAAATTAATCGCTTTCGTTAAGCTACCACAAAATATAGATTAAATTGCGCTAAGCCGACTGAAGTTGACTGGTATCTCAAACTACCCATCGATACCCAATGCGGTATGCGCTGCGGCGCGTGCGCTCTGCTTTTTTTTCGTCGCTTTCATTCCAACATAGACACACATACATATGTATATATACTTCCAATACCACCACAACCTTTGCAATATCGAAGTCTGCAAAGGCGCATGACATTTGCATATAAATATGAAATTATTTCAATTTAATTTTTTAAAC
>NW_016202793.1:0-2359 GCF_001687245.7 Rhagoletis zephyria
AATGTCACTGAACTCCTAAACCGCTGGACCGATTTCGTTCATATTTGGACATATGTCAGCACCTTGAAAGGAAATATTTTGACTAAAAATTTAATCGCTAGGTATCACTGGGGTCGGGATATTCCTAAAAATTTTATTTTCTTGCCGATTTGGCTCATATTTAGAACATATGTTAGCCAATTGAAAAAAAATATTAGGACTTAAAACTTACACGATAGGTGGTCCTGTGGCCGAGATATCCCCAAAAATTATTTTACGCTAAGAGAAGGATAGATATCTACTATATACATATTTTTGGAAGTATGTATGTATGTGCCAGGTTGCACATGCCTAAACGGACGGACAGAATCGAACAAATTTTTACAAGGTACTTCCATGACACCTGGGCCTATAATAGGGTGAAAAAATGGGATTCGACAAGGGGGCGTGGCACCTTCAATAGGCGTGAAATTTTTAATCAGCTATAACTTCGGAACCACAAGTCACATGAACTTGAAATTTGGTATGCAGTCATATATATGTTAGGTGCTTATAGTATAGTATATATAAATGAGTTTGCAAAAGTGGGCGTGGCACATCCCATAGGAATATTTTATCAGGTATAACTCCGGAACTATAGGTCACATGAACTTGAAATTTGGTATGAAGTCATATATATGGTAGGTGCTTATAGTAGGGCATATATACATAAATGAGTTTGGAAAAGAGGGCGTGGCACATCCAATAGGCGTGAAATTTTTTATCAACCATAACTGCGGAACCAAACCATAAGTTGCATGATCTTGAAATTCGGTATGCACACATAACTATGGTACATGCTCACAGTAAGGTATATATAAATGGGTTTGTAAAAGGGCGCGTGGCACATCCTAAAGGGNTATATTTTAGGAGTATAATCGTATGCAGCCGTTTTAATGGTAGGTACTTATATTAGGGTATATATAAATGAGATTGTAAAAGGGGGCGTGGCACATCCAATAGGCGTGGAAACCATTAGTCACATGAGATTGAATTTGGAATTCAGTTACTATATCTATGATAAGTGCTATAGCGGGGCGTGACACATCACATGGGCGTGACATTTTTAACAGATATAACTTCGGAACCACAGGTCACATGAACTTGAAATTTGGTGTGAAGGTCTATGAGGCATATTTAAATGAGTTTTGTGAAAGGGGCACATCCCTGAGGCGTGAAATTTTGTATCAGCTACAGCCTTGGAACTATAATTCAAAAGAATATGAATTTTGGTATGAATACATATCCATGGTGGGTGCTTCTTCAACTTTGACCATCGCTGATTTCGACGATTTCTATGAAACTTACCAAATATGTAGGTTTTACCTAAAAGAAAACTAACTTTTGGATAAATTGGTAACTCACTTAATGAAATTGGATTAAAATTCTCGAAGTTAAGCAATTTAAGCAAAAATGCGGTCTTGAATTTATATGTGTGAATGTACCGGACTTTACAATTTTGTTTTAGCAGTATGACTAAGGAGTTCATCACTATTTACTCAAATGTAATATATACCCATGGTTCATTAGTACAAAATTCGTTTTTCATAAAATTTTACGATAATGGGTGTGGTACCGCCCACTTAGATCATATAGCTATTCGTATTTCAAAAACTACTTGACCGATCTCGACCATATTTGATACATAAATATATATTTTTTGAAATCGGAAAAAAACTTATTCCACTAATGTATAGCTAGCTTTGAATTTTTTGAAACTACCGATATGTGCGTGGTGCACCTGAGTTTTGTTGAGATCGGTCAAATAATTTTTGAGATACGCATATGTCATATAAGTTGGCGGTACCACGCCCATTTTTCTAAAACCCATTAGAGCCATTGTATATATAAATTCACCTTTTCGAACAGGATTTCAGAAAAACGCAAATGTATTTCAGAAAAGGCCAAATGAAATTCAGAAAAACTCAAATGTATTTCAGAAAACCTCAAATATATTCCAGAAAACGGCAAATGTATTTCTGAAAAAGCCAAATAAAATTCATAAAAATATTTTTTGAATACAGTTGTGCTTTTCTGAAATTCATTTGTGTTTTTCTGAAAATCATTTGAGCTTTATTCTTATTTTTCTGAATTTAATTGGGCTTTTGTGAAATACATTTGGTCTTTTCTGAAATACACATAAGCTTCTCTGAAATACTGCTGGAAAAGGTATAGAGATACATATGTATTATGAAAGTTTTATTATGTATGAGAGGGAACATGCCTGCTTTTCTAATAACTCACATAATTTTATATGTGTACATGTTCTAGTAGGGGACAGATAATAAGTTTAACGGAAATAAGGTCAATTGACTTTATTTCCAACCCTGGTGCGAAATAA
>NW_016202794.1:0-2359 GCF_001687245.7 Rhagoletis zephyria
TTTTAATATTTATTATGACAGCGCTTGCGAAAATGAGAATGTGCCGTGGGTCGGTTGATCAGCTAAACATTGTCCGAGAATAGAAAAAGTAAATGAAATAAAAACTTGAGGTACTTAAAATTACATCGCATAATGGTTCGTGAATGGTATTCGGTAGTTCTTGAAGCTGAGGCACACAAATTTTTGCTATTAATTCTCAATCCCTTCCAGGACTATTTTTATTAAAAAATCTAAGAACAGAAAGCCGTAAGAGGAGTTTGTTTTAACCGTCCTCCATATACAAAAAATCCAATTCCAAATATATTTTATATACATACATAAGTACATATAAACGTTTTTACTATGTACTTTTGTTTTAATGTTCTTTAACCTTCATCAGTGCCTAAATCTTACATTTGGAATGTTGTATTGAGAATCCTGTGGAAGTAGAATAAAGTGTTTGCAAGCACACATGTTGGAATCGACCATTTTTGTTTTGGCTAAGTTTGGTCAGGAAGTGTATTTTATTATACAACAAAGTTTTGCCAAAGGAATAAAATTATAAAGAAACTTTCGAAAGTTCAAAAATTCACAATTTCCTGGATTTCGCAAGTTTTTTTAATATCTCAAAAAATATTATAGTTACAAAAGTGTTTCTGGTCTCGCGATATTTGGGTCTATATATGCTTAACTTAAAAAAAATCTAAAAAGAATTCGAAAACTTTACAGAATTTTAAATTTAACCCATCGTAAAAGCAAACATTTTTATACAAAAAATTTAAAATAACTTTATTTCGATTTTCAAATTTTTTTCAAAGTTCAAAAATTGCTATCTGAAAAAAAAGCATATAGAAAATTTCAGGACATTTTAAGACCAGTTGGAGGTATTGTAATGACAATAAAAGTTTAACTAAAAATTTTTATAAGCCTGGGCTTTTACAATTTTTTAGTTTCAAAATTCTGTAACTTTTTTTATTTTTATTTCATATATATTTTCTTTATGGCCCTATATCACCTATAAAAGAAGACCAGAACCATGTTTGTAACTATAATAGTTTTGGAGATATTCGACAAATGTGCTTGGAAAATTCCGGAAATTGTGAAATCTAGAACTGTGCATAACTTCCGAAAAAAAAAATTTTTTCCTTAGGCGGAATTCATTATATACACAATTGGTGGATTAGTATGGATGTATGTACATATGTATGTATGTATATATGTATGACCGTACCATCTTACAATGAAACGAGAAAAAAAGTTTGTTGGCCGATCCTAGGGGTCTTTTTAAATATTTCGGTGACACCTTCATTCGGTATTATAAATTTTTTTTTCTAATGCTTCTATTGGCATAAACGAAATACTTAATTACCAAAAGTTTCATAATTTTTGGCGAGCTTTATTTAACTGGCATTTGGATGTTACGGTCTGACATCTAGTGGGTAAGAATTAGAACTTTGAAACAAAAAAACTCCCTCATCAAAAAAATTAGAAGGCGGCACCTACGTTCAGCAAAAAAAACGAAATTGCTTTCGAAGCGTAATACTTAATTAGCAAAAGTCACTCAATGTTCTTTGGCTGTAATTTTTTTCTGCGTGAAAAACNAAAAATTAACCGAATTCCCTGGAGAGCGTGAGAGCGAAATGTGCAAACGAATGCAAAACACATAAATTTCAGTTTAATTAACTACAATTATTTAAAACCCATACAGTTACTAAATCCTCCTCCTAGCAGTTGACTATCAGAAAGTCTGATGTCAATTATCTGTGTGAGAAAAACTATTTAAATGTGAACGAATTAATTCAAATATGAATTTTGCTATAGCGCAATTAATATGCTACAATGAGTAGCAAATATATATAATATGTACACATATGTGAGGAAAATATATCACCAGACGCTCAGCATAAAAAATTATCCATTTAATGATGAAGTAATTAGCGAATAGCATAAATAAAGCAATATTTTCCAAACACGTATGGTATGCAAGTATGTTTTTATGAATACGAGTTTAGATCGAAGCGACTTCAAAACAAAATTCACATCAACATCATAGGGGCTCTGGGAACTAGTGGGAAATAAAGCTAGAAAAATCTAAATCAAAATTTCTGTTCCACCTAAAGAAAAATAATATAATGTATCAAAAATTTTTGTTCGTTATTATAACTACATAGCAGTTTCAATGTTTAGGATAAAATGATACATTTTTGTAGGGAACCACTTATTTTGTACTTAAGTAAACATTTTTCGTAGCCTCATATAATCCAAACTGCTTAAGTGAAAGTTTTGATATGATTCCACTCAATTTTTCTGTAAGTACCTGCGACAGTGACTATTCGGTGTGATATTCAGCCCCATGTACCCAACACACTTACCAAAGAGA
>NW_016202795.1:0-2358 GCF_001687245.7 Rhagoletis zephyria
CTAATAATGGGGTGGCCGATTTGTATAAGAGTTTTGGAACTTTTCGTATTATAACATATGGTCAGATCTGTTTTATAACGGAACATGATGGTTCTTTCGCCCAACGACGCCTGCTCTCTGGCGCGTAGTTGTCCGGTATTCCACTGTGCCCGAGTACCCATACCACGTTAGGCAAGCCTCCCTTATAGCTGCTAACTCGGTCTGAAAAACGCTGAAGTGGTCAGAGAGCCGCCCTGCAGGGTGTCCGGGTGGTACCCTCTCTAAAATGATGGGGGAACGTTTTTTTTTTTTAGTAAAAAACGCAAGAATATGACCTACCAAATCAGGGATGCTCTATCTTTTGGTAGTATTACCGACATCCTGTTTCGGCCGGAAGTGGGTTAAACTCACTGGAACTACAGTTTTTCAAATTAGGCATACAAGTTTTTACTACAGATTCGGATTCTGAGCATACAAATACGTATTTTTTGTTTGAAAATTTTTTCTCGGAGGTGCCTTTTTTCGAACTTCAACTCATCCTAAACGTCTGAAAGGAGTGAAAATGTTTTTATTGGAAAACGAAAAAAACATGAATTACTAATTATAGGTTGCTCTATATTTTGGTCGTTTTAACGACTTCTGGTTTAGACCGAAACTGGGTAAAACAGAAATGGATTTCTGGTTAAAACAATGGATTTAACCAGAAGTACATTTATAAAAAAAGTTTTCAACAAATGTTACGTATTTTTATGCCCAGAATCCCAATCTGTGGTAAAAACATGTACATTCGATTGAAAAAAATTTAACCTCCGGTTAGTTTAACCTACTTCCGGTCGAAACCAGACGTCGAAAACGGAAGTCGGTAATACCCACAAAAGTTAGAACATCCTCGACTTGGTAGTTCATACTTTTGCGTTTTTCAATAAAAAACATTTCCCTCTATTTTCGAGTGGGTGGTCTAAGATACCCTGTATTTATATATGTACATATATGTGTGTAGTTATATATTTTTAACCGACTTCATAAAAAGGAGAAAGGTTATCCATTCGTCGGAATATTTTTTTCTTTATGTACATATGTTACCGATTTTCTTTTTTTAAAGGAAATTTGTTACCTCACAAGTGGTCCCATACTAATTTGTTTTAAATCCGATTATTGGATCGTGAAGAAATTAACGATAATCTTAAATTTTTATATGAGAATTGATATCGTTTTTGTTTTTTTGCTTAAAAATTACTTTTTCATTTTTAACTTATTCAAGCTAGATACAAAAAATATCTGTAATTTTCTTTTTAATACTGTCTTTTCTGTGCATCCTTTGCTGTCATCAATATCTAACTCACCAACAATTCACAGTTAATTGTCATGAAAAACGGTCAGCTGCAGGCCACAGGCGATTACAAGGAAATCGAATTGAAATATCCGCATATCGTTGCCAAATGGCAAACAGTAATTGCCAAAGTCAATCAGCAGGCAGAGGAAGAAGAGAGGTAAGCAAGTACTACATTGTGCATGCAGGGCATATATTACAATTTGAAAATGATCTGTGTTATGATTACATTTTCTAAAATACCTAAAGTACCGACTATAAAAGTCAATGATATCAAATTCAAACTATTTAAATTGCTTTATTGGAAATTTGTAATGCTGCTGAAGTTTTAAAATATGGATCTAATGACCAACGTTTAGATATGTATGTATGTTTATGCATGTATACGCAAATATGCATAAATATTTCAAAACTTTCTTTCATCACTTCCAAATTCGCGTTTTGTAACTTTTGCGCAAAGTGAATTTTTGTCGAGGATGATGATGCTGAATTTTTCATCGTTGTCAACATCAGCTTCATTACACTTATTGTTTTCTTTGCATAATTTCTGGCGTAGCAACGTGGCTGCTGCTGGGAGAACAGCGCGTGAACGTTGGAAATTATACCAGAATGTTGCGAAATTAGGCCTGCAGCGCACAAAGTCCAGCAAAGTTGTGGCAACAAAAATAAAGGCGAAAGCAAAAATAAATAACGCTCGTACAGAGTTGCGCGAAATAATTGTTTTGGATATGAATGAAGGCGTTGGAGGCGATATGGCTTCCATTGGCGATGCAGTTGTAGCGATAACTGGCCGTGAAGTTGGTCTGGCAGCATTTGCTGACAAAGCTGACGACATGACTACTGCTGCGGTTGTTATGGACAACGTGGCTGAGTTTGAAGAAGTTGAGGCTGTGGAGGATGAAGACGATGACGACGATGACGATGACGGCAACGGCGATGACGATAGCAATGACGAGGACAATGAAGATGAAGAAGAAGATTTGATGCCTGTGGTGAGTTGATGTGATTGTACGCAGTCAGTGTTACAAGTAGTAATTATTTTGTAGTTG
>NW_016202796.1:0-2358 GCF_001687245.7 Rhagoletis zephyria
AAGCTAATTTATTCGAAATTGATGGTTGCAACAATTCTTTACCAAGAAAACCGTTTATGATAGAATTTTTGAAAATGGGCGTGGCACCGCCCACTTATAATCACATTATGTATGTATTTCGGTAACCGTTCGACCAATATGCACCAAACGCGGTATGACTATTGTGCTTGCCACATAGAACCAAATCGTTGAAAATTATTGAAATCGGACTAAAATTGAGGCCGCTTTTCATATAACGGTAAATTTCAGAAATGCTTGAAACTGCGATATTACGAAATTTAAGGACGCTAATTTACTCAAAATTGATACTAACAACAATACCTTGAAAATAAGTAAATTATTTGGACTTTCGGAAAATGGGCGTGATACCGCCCACATATCACTAGTTATATAAGTTTATCTCATTATGTCTAACTGAACGTTCTATCGAAAATGTTTAAAATGGGGGTAAAAGCACCCCTGCTTACCGTGTAGCGTTAGTTTTCGAAAAGGTACAAAAACTATAATTAATACCTGCGCCGCCCGACTTGGACTTTCTTACTTGTTTAAATTGAAAATATTTATGAAAATAACCTCCAAAAAGCTTTTTAAATTTATTTAATTTTTATATTATATATTTTATTTTTCTTAGAATAAAAACTTATTTACATACTAGAATTTTAATAAATAAAAACTTGTTCTTTTATTTTCAGGTATGTACTCACAAGTATTAATAAGGAGACCAGAAAATGCGAAATATGTGGATGGTAAATATTTTAAATTTTATTTTAATTTATCAGTTGCCCTCTACCTAATATGTAGGATATGAGGAGCTCTCACTAGCATTAGTACTAACCAGCTTACTCGAATTTTGGTAAAAGTTTTTGTTGTGTAAAAAAATAATACAAATATTTACGAAAAATAATAACCTCTGCTTTTAAATTGCCTTGTGACTACCCTCTCTTTGCCCCTTACCGCATTCACATATCCATTAGTGATTAGTGAGATGCCAGGAGAATCATAAATAGCGATTCTGGCACACATTAGACTAAAACATTTCCGTTTGGGCATCACAATGGAAAAACTTTTACACTCGGTGAGAAAAACAAAAAAAGAAATGCGCACCAATAACTTTGGCTTACACCATTATGGAAACTTGTGAGTCAAATGCAAAAAAAGAAAACATCAAAAAGTGGAAATTCAGGACAATGCTTTTCTACCAGATTTTCAATATGCGTTATCTGAAAAAAAAAATTATGCAGCCGATAGTGTNCTGCACTTAACATGTGTCACGTGACACACGACGAAAAGCAAAGCTGCTTTGGAGTTGCGAAGGAGTAATCGAAAATAGCTATTCAGAGTGAGTTCAAACAAATAAACAAACTACTTATGTTACATATGTACATACATATATACATATTTATCCATCTCAGACCTAGCTGTGAATAGGAATCGATGCAGCCAGCGGCAATGCCAGCGCCACAGCAAACAGCCACACAGCCACCGGTGCGTATGAGTAACCACCAAGCAGGTGTGCTGTGAAAAAGGCGGAAACGCAGCAGCGGGGCTGCGGCAACGAGGTATTTGCTAGGCAACTGCCAAGTTTGCAGCGGCAACTACACCGATACCGGCACCGGCACCGGCACCGGCGCATCAAGTAGCAAATGTAGTTAAACGTTAAAAACTTTTGCACAAATGCCTTGCCGATATTTTTATTTTCAATTTTTTTTTTTGGTTCGGCTTCGCCTTAGTAGCACTACTTTTCATAGTATATTTACTCACATTACCGGGGTACATTACATAAAAGTAGCTGCAAACAGTTAAGTAGTGGCGCTGATGGTTAAGAAATGGAAGGGCGAAGGGGAAAAGCGCATAAATGTAAACACTGCTACGCTAGAAAAGTATGAATGTTCGAAGGACAACAAAATTGCTGGAAAGTTGAAAAAGAAATTACACAAGCAAATGGTAAATACAAAAAAAAAAAAAAAAANCCGAGCAAAATGAGCAAAGGATGTGCAATGAAGGCGCTCATGTGCTTACATACGGAATAACATGAATTCATTTTATGTATTTACATATGTACATATTAGGAATGTTAAACCCGGGATCCCGGCCTTTTTTAAGTCTCGAAAATTCTGGCAAATAATCCCGGGATTTTCGAGATTTGTTATTTGTGCTGATGGCAATAGAAACTTATTTTCTTGACCAGTATTGGCTATATTTTATTTTTTTTTCATAATTAAGTAATATTTTTTTTATAAATGTCTAGCTCATTATACATATAACACCGCGCTATAGTAAATTTTACACACAAAATTTAATATACTCGAGAAACCATGGGCCAAATATATGTATTAAAATTGCGTTTTTAGTTTTTCA
>NW_016202797.1:0-2358 GCF_001687245.7 Rhagoletis zephyria
GCACTTCACTGTCATCGTTCGTCATTAGCGTAGTACAATTTCGGTATATTTACTTATTGTACATCGAAATTCTGCTCGTTGTTGCGCAAATTGCGCAAGTAATGACGCGAAAAGCACAGGTGCGCGCACAAGTAAAATGAAAAGAAAGTTCGTGTCTTAAGTCTTTCGTTTGCGCGCCGCGGCGCTTTTGTGTTGTGTATTATACGATTTGTTAATAAATGTTAAACATTTGATTTGTTGCATATTATTTGATCTTTTATGTACACACAAGCATGTTAAATTATTTTATATTTATACGTAAAAATTTTTATATAAACATTTATTTGACTAAATATCCAGCAGACTACCACACTCGTACTATGCTGATGGTGAAAAAATATTCAAATAAAAATTTATTTTGGTGCAAAATTTTAATTTTTTTTTTTAACTTGCGCTATCGTTATCAGATCTTACGTTTTTTTTTTTTGTTATATAATCAAGATTCGCGTCTCTTCATAAAACTTACAAAAGCCATCCAGAAATTTGTGTGTATTGTATTTATGCAAAGAAAGCATTCAATATAAATAAATCCTTGCAAGATGGCCTATCAGGTAAAAACGCGAGACGGGCATAAAAAAATTAATACAAACTATGAGTACCATTATTGCCAGTTATTGCCGAAGTTCAACCAGTTTTTTAGTGTTTTTACAATTTTTTTTTTACATTACAATTTTGTAACTGACCATTTCTCTATAAACAGTGTTCTTGTAAGAAACCTTTGATAGTCAAACAAATGACCCAAGTCTGAACCATTTTCCACCCAATTGTTAAGCCACAAGAAAACCCTCATCAAAAAAAAAATCAAAAACAGAATAATATAAAAAAATAGTGCGCCTAGGGAATTTATTCCCCTAAATGAAAGTTGTCAACAAATGGAAAAAAATATTTTTATTATCAGTACCAAACCCCACTGTGTTTCGCAATTCAACTTTAACTTTCGAAAACAATTGATAAAAATTTATTTGAAAAAAAATCGTAAATTTTTTTAATTTGACTGGCACAAAAATCCAAACGTTAATATGTACTATTATTAAAATCAACAAATCAAAAAATCTCTAAAATTTCTTTAATAAGTTTTGCTGTTTATCTTTCTACTCATAGTTACATTACATATTTCTCTACCATAAACCAGCATAAGTTCAATGCCACCATTTCATGGGCTACCTCAAACAAAATTTTTAAACTTATGTTACGTATCCACAAATTTGACAGACTTAAGCAAAGCTACTCCACCTGCTCTTAACCTCCATTCCAAGTATTTGCAGAAACAATTGCTGTTATAGATATAAATAAAACTCATTTTGTTTGTTGGTTTTGGTTGCCGGAACTTTGCGAACAAATGCTGCGTGGCTACCCAAACACCAATCACTAAAAACATTTCTTTTTAAAATGAATTGCTGCAGCTTATAGCTTTCCTGGCATTCCTGCGTTCGTGCGCATGTGGGCAGCCCATTTTCCGGCTACAGTCTATGCCTTGGTCATTCAACTGTCGATTCAGTAAAAGGTGGCAAAGAAAATTGGCTGCCAATCTTAGATAAATTTCAGTACCGGAGGAAAATTGTTGGAAAAACAAGACAAGACAAGACACAGCCGCCAGTAGTATGCAGAAGAGAAAGGATGTTTTATTGCCCTTTTTTGCGACATGATTTCCTATCGGTAATCAAGTCATAGCTATGAGAAGAGAAAAGCATTTGCTGCATTTACATGACATAAAAAGGAAAGGATGAATGAAAGTTTAAATCAAAATGAGTTTAAACTCAAATTATTTTATTACTTTTAAATTTACACCCCTTGAGGCGATATTGACTCCCGAACCCCGTTTTAAACCAACAATTCTGCTAAATATTAAAGTTGCTTATTTTTTGCGCCAATGACTTCCTTGGCTTTTCTAGCAACTCACCACAGTCTTTCGAAAGACAGCAGTCTCTCGTAAGACAATTCTGGCAAATATCCTGAAGGCGGATGGAATTAAAACCGTGTGAATTAAGGCCGCCTTCTTATTTCACCGGCGGCCTAATTAAATTTTTTGGTCGCAGCCTAATTTCAATTTTAAAAATGGATTATACTGCGCTGCCTAATTTCTTTTTTTGATTGCGGACTTAATACACGCGGCCATAATTCACGGAGCCTGCCTTCAGAACTCGCTTCTGTCTTTAGAAAGACTGATTGAAAGATTTGCTATCTAGGAGGTCTAAGCGATATTCTGTTTCTCTTTCTCTTCTCTTTTTTAAACAACAAAATCTTGTTATAAAATAAATTTAATTCAAAAAAATTTAAAATAAGTTTCTACAAATTAAATGATATGAAAAAAATGTTTTT
>NW_016202798.1:0-2358 GCF_001687245.7 Rhagoletis zephyria
CGGCTCAGCTTGCCCGAGGCCCAGTGGTCGGTGATGGTGACGGCGAGGATGGAGCCGACGTAGAACTCCGGTATGTCGAGCACCGTCCGCCGCTTGATCAGGTCTTCGCGCATCAGCTTCTCAAAGACGGGATGGCGCAGGCTGACGTCGTTGACGGGCAGAAACTCGGGGTAGGCGAAGCGCAGCTCCGCCAGCTCCGGCGGAATGATCGTCCGACCGAAGCTCTTTCGCGCGGCAGCGACAATCGGGTCCGAGTGGCGGACCGGCTCGGGCACTTTGGTGATCCTCACCTCATTGTTGAAGCCCTTGCGCTGGCCTTTGAAGCGGTAGCGAACCGACTGGACGTTGATATTGTTGCTGCTGACGGCAGTGGTGGTAGTCGTAGTAGCAGTGGCAGAAGTCTTCAGCAGCAGTCTTCGCAGCACTCCACCGCCGGAACTGAAGGAGTTCATCGTCGTTCCAAATGGAATGAGATGAGGGAAAGAAAGAAGGTGATTTGTTTCTCTTTCTCTCAAACAGCAATACACACATGTGATTCTTTTTGCTTTTGTCCCCAAAGCGGGCTCTTCGTAGAGGTGGTGATGCGCTTGTCAGCGTTGCCGTTTTCTGTGTTGTGAGGGCGGCCTGCCCCCACCAAGAAAACTGCCAGCATCTTTCCGGCACATCAGGCAAAACCGGTAAACATTTTTTTGATAATATAGACAGTTGTCATGTTTGGGTGTCGTGTTGATCATCATCGTCCTCGACCAGAATGAGCCAAAAAGAGGGCAACCCTCAGCAGGCGGTGGTGGCGGAGAATCCACTCTCGAAGAAGGTCAATAAGATTCTGAGCTTTGAGGTTGACCAGGTGAGGATGATCTTGTTTTGTTTAAAGTATTTCTAAATCATTGTTTACATCTCCTTTACAGGACACCTTGACAGCGCTGAAGAATGTCTCGGAGCTGGCGGTGGAGAATAACCTGACGACGAGGCGAAACCTGCGAGCAAACATTGAGAAGCAAAGTCTGCAGATCAATGAGCAGTTCATTGGCGCCTTCCAGGAGGCGTTCACCCACCTGACGGTGCTCACCGATCAGGTGCACTTTATCGACCAGACGTGTCAGAAGATGATGGACAAGATCGAGGAGCTGAAGCTGCAGACGTCCGATTTTCTGCAGCAGACGAGCCAGGTCAACTCTGAGCTGAAGAAGCTGGCCACCAATGAGAGGGTGCTCAATGAGTTCATCGGCGAGTACCAGCTCGATCCGGTGGAGCTGTCGATGATCACCACGGTGGCAAGTCAGCAGCACCAGCATCAGCAACTGGTCATCGACGACCGCTTCTTCACCGCTCTGGGGAAGATCCAGGCGATCCACGAGAAGGCCAAGACGACACTGGCCAACAACCAGCACATCACTGGGTTGACAATTTTGCAGATCTCATTTAAAAACATTTCACTTACTGATTTCTCTTTTCAACAGCTTCGAAATCATGGACCTCATGTCAAAGTACGAGGAGCTGGCCAATGAGAAGCTCTACCGGTGGGCGATTGGCGTCCTGCGGACGATCACCGCCGCCAACCTCGACACGGTGCTCGAACTTCATTCGAACTCCCTCTTTCGAGCGCTGGCCAGTCTGCAGACGAAGGAGGTGCTCTTCAAGCACTGTATGGACGAGTACACCACCGTTCGGCGGAGTGCCGTCTCGCACGCCTTTATCGAAGCACTGACAAGAGGACGGAGTTCAGGAAGTACAAGTGGATCATCTTCAACCTCTTCCGCCCACCACTACCCCGCAATGGAGCGCTACTCGGCGGACATTCGCCGCTACGTCTCTGACATGCTCTCTTTCATCTACCAAACGGTGGTACTGGAAAGGGAGACACTTTCTACGCTGCTGAAGCTCTGCGACCGACAGAGACTGACCAGTGAGGGCACCCTACAGACGGTGCTCTCCGCCATCACCGAAGGCCTGACGCGGCCGCTAAAGATTCGCGTCGAAAATAGTCTGATTAGTGGCAATACTAGTGGTGGCAGTGGCATCAACAGCAAGACCACCTCCAACCTCAAAAACCCCGGAGACGGAACGACAAAGGCGTCGCACGAGAAGACCAAGAGCTACTTTCTGGTGAAGAGCATTCTCGCGTATCACCTGCAGGCCTTTAGCAGGGAGCCGGCGCTGCTCGCAGAGGACGCCGCTCTAGTTCGCCTTCTTCGAGAGCTTCTACTGCTGGCGGACAAGGTCTTCTACAACGCCCTCAACTACTACTGCTCGGCGAATGTCATGGAGAGGTCGCACACCTCTTCAGATGGAGCGGATTCTGCAAATCAAGGAGGTGGCCACCAGGCCATCGGCGAGTACCTCGCCCTCATTGCCGAC
>NW_016202799.1:0-2207 GCF_001687245.7 Rhagoletis zephyria
TTATAGTACTTTCTTTTGTCTTTAGTACCTATTATATTTTTGCTTTTGTTTAATTTTTCTACTATTTCTATTTTCAGTTTTTTGTTTTGTTTACATTAGCTTATTTAGAAAATATATACAAAATATTTATACAATTGTTCCATTGTGTTGTACATCTTAAAATAGTATATTTTATTTTTAGCACTTCATCGTGGAATATCCCGTTTCCTTATATACATAACTATACTGAGAGCTTGATATTTGCTCTTGAAAGGATCAAGTTTCTTCTGTAACGATTTTTGCTGTTTGCTTGTTAATTTTCCGGTGTCTAACATGAAAAAAAAAAATTGCAATGAAAGAAGGCAGGAAGACAAGTCACGTTTCAACCAACAACGAATACTTGTAAAAGTTGCGCTCAAATGAAATGCGTACAGAAAAAAAACGAGAAAAATTAAACAAAAGTATAAATAATACAAACCACAGCATATTGTCAACTTGTCAAGTTTTTCTTGGTGCTTTTTTCTTGCAACGTAAAAGGCTTCTCAGCATCGCTTCAAACTCATAAAAAGTATTTCTGTAAAGTTGATGCCGTCTGAATTACGAAAAGGAAGTTTATGTTTTCTGCTTGAACAGATATGCATGCAAATACATAAATACAGAATTTTTTAATGTACCGCTACTTAATTGGGCTGCAAGTATTTAACTATTTAAACGCACTAAAGTGATGCGCTATTTAAGAATTTAATATTCCTAAGTGCACATTTAACGCAAATTTACTCTGCATAGCATAGCAAATGGGGCTTGGTCGAGGAATGAAGAAGAAAAAGTAAAAATTTCTGCTCTTCTTCGTTCCGAAACTTAAAAAGTCTATGATCGCTTTACTCTTTTAATTACTTAATTAGCCTCATCAAATTAAATTAAAATAAAATATTTATTAGATACCATTGCCAATGAGTTTCAAAAAAAAAAAGATGTTTCTGATTAGTGGTGGCAAACTATCGATGGCGACCACTATCGGCCATATATGGAGTTCGATACTATCGAGGAGCTTCTCATCCAATTGTAGTGTGTGTCCTGATGTTATAACACACATAGAGGGGCCAACAACTTTACGCTGCCTCCGAACGGCAAATAGTTCTTATTAGAAGCTTTTCCATGGTAGAAATACACTCGGAGGTTTTTGCAATTGCCTGGCGACCGCTATAAGAAAGACTTTTTCTAATTTGGGTGTTGTCCGGTACAGGGATGGTACCCAGGTTCTACGGAGTGGTGGTAGAACGCACCTCTAACCAATCAGGCACAAGATCAATAAGGGCATATAATAAATAGTAATGGGAAAATGCTTAGGTACTTCAGTTCAACATTTAATGTTTCTATCTACATAGGGGTATAACTTCAGGGCACGTACGCCTAAAGAGTAAATTCGCTCGCAGATTTATTTTTCTATCGGAAAGGTGGTGCTGCAGGGGTGGCCCCATATTAATTTGGTTCAAATTCGATCATTGGATAATGAAGGAATTAACTGTACTCCTAAGTTTTTATATGAGTTTTTATGTGAGGTTGTGTTTTTTTACCGACTTCATAAAAAGAAGGAGGTTATCAATTCGTCGTAATTGTTTGAATTGGAAATTGATTAGGAAGTGCATAGAAGCAAACTTGCAATAACATTTTGGAATTTAGGGGGGGACTGCGCCCTCCCCAGCCCGTACCCGCGTACATCTGTGTTCGTATGGAATAGTAGCTTATGTCGGGAAGCTGGCTTTAGTATAATACGATGAGACTTAATAAGAATATTGACTTGCTAGTATCGGAAATATTTTTGCACGTACATTTGCCAACGGCTCGGCGCCAGGGAGTCATTCGCAATCGTATGCTGTGAATGCCGCACTATACTAAAGCCAGCCTGTTCCATACGAACACAGATATGCATGTTACTCTGCTTAAGTAATTGGTGGCCTTTGTAGTGTAGTAGTTAGCAGCGCACGCTACCATTCCGCAGGGTCTGGGTACAAGCCCGGTTCAACTTAACATCAGAAAAAAAAGTTTTTTTCGAATACCGTTCGCACCTCGACAAGATACATTCATGAAAAATTTGAGACCAGCCTAATGTACATATGTACATATGTGTGCGCCAGGACTCCGAACTTCATGTAGCACTGTACCTAAAACAAAATGATTAAATTTTAATTACTGCCCATTGCCGCGCTGTCATAGTATCATTTTGACCC
>NW_016202799.1:2217-2366 GCF_001687245.7 Rhagoletis zephyria
TTTTGCCCCCCCCCCCCCCTTTGCAACCAAATGCAATAAACACACCCACACATACTATAAATATGTATGTATGTATGTATGTGTTTTGTATTTACATTTCTGTGTGCATTAATGGCATAATTGTATTTGTTTGCATGTGTGCGTTAATG
>NW_016202800.1:0-2358 GCF_001687245.7 Rhagoletis zephyria
GTGGAGTGAAGCGCATAAAAGTGTGCTTCACTGCCTTCAGCGCATTGCCTTTGCCATACGGAACTAGGAAACTTAGTGAAAAATCAGCGAAATGTAAAAGTGCTCAAAGTCAAGCCTGCGATTCGTGCGATTTTTCGCCACTTTTGCAAGCATTTTTTTGCCTGCTACACTCGACTACTTCTTGTTTCTACCCATTTGTTCTCGATTTCATTCAAATGTTGATTTAAGCAAAAGTTTAGCCAGCACGTAAAGAGTTGTGTGTGTGTGTGTGTGTATGTTCTTCACTTTATTTATGCTTCTATTTTTGCGCTACAACGAAGTGGTAACTTAGTGAAGTTAGAAAAGTTGTAAGGGGATTTTGGCTTTGAACTTAAATAGGCGACACATTTTCTACCTGGGGAATTTTTGCATGTCGCTATTGTGCTGAATGAGCAGGAAATTCCTAGTGAATTGTGAGTGTGTGGAGTGTTGAAGGCAAATAGTTGACTAAAAAGATCGGAAAGTAGCAGAAATGGAATAAAAACGGTGTTGGATTGCAACTCAACCGGTTGGATTGTTTGCAGTTATTTTTAGGACTGTTAGATTTGTATGCATAATAGTCATAATTTTCATCACATTACATCTTATAAAAGCAAGACGTAATATCACATCATGCCATTGCACAGTGGCCAATTTTTCGAAAAAGCCAAAAAGTCCAAAGTCGAAGCGTGTTACAATTGTAATCAAACCTTGTGTATCCGTCTTTATTTTGGTTGCTGGTTTTAAATTTCACCGCATAATTTCGAAATTCAAAATGGCGGATCCATAATGGCCGCCGTGTACGCTTAACATAATCAGTTTTTAGCAAAACTAAGCTAGTTAAGTATAAAAGGTCATGTTTTCTGCTTTTTTGTTATATAATGTGATGTAGCGGTTAGCAACGTACGCTATCATTCCGCAGGGCCTGGGTTCAAGCCCAGTTTCCGACCAACATCAAAAAATAAGAAACAAAAAAGTTGTTTGTAATAGTGGTCGCCCTTTGGCAGGCAATGGCAAACCCCCGAGTGTATTCAGCCACGAATAACAGCTTCTCATAAAAATACAATCCCCGTTCGGATTCGGCGTAAAACTGTTGGTCCCTCCCATTTGTGCGCCAACATCAAGGCGCACGCCACAAATCGGAAGAGAAGGTCGGACAAACACTGACGAGGTCTTAATGTTTGTTTCTAACAATGTTGATGTTCAGATTTACACGAGAGATGAATCAATTAACAAGACATACATATTGGTTGGTACAGGATCTGAAGTGTCCAAGCTCATATCAATATTTTTTGATGGCAATTCCGCATCCGCATTTACAACAGTTGATAATAATTTAATGGCGTCTGATGAGAGTTTATGATTTTGTGTTGGTGGGTTTAAACGTAAATTTGAAATGAGCGGGTCCGAGGATACAAGCAGCCAATGAAAAATATCTGTCATCGTGTTTATCCTGGAAGATCTTCTTGAAAAGTTTTCTCGATATTTTTTAACATCCTTATGCCTTGACTCTTGGGCTTCTTCGGAAAGTTGCCCAATTGGCAGGGGTGCCCATTCAATATTGAGAGGCCCATGGATGAGCACTTCATGAATTGATGTTGGCATATAATACCATGGATAGCTTGTAATTAACAGTTACGCAGTATCCAGGCAATATGGTTTGAAGAGATGTATATCAACGTCAAAAACGCATGATAAGACTTGCATTAAACAATGCATCGAAAATTTCACGCCGAGTGCACTCTAATATAGTGGTACTTTCTGACATCATTTAAATTCTAAAAACATCCAATATTTAAAACCAGGGTTTGAAAAACTGTCAGCAAAGCAGCAACAGCATTACTATTTTTGCTTTTGCTTAGCTTTGAAATTTTCGATTTTGATTCGAACTGCTTTGCTTTTGCTGTGACTTTGAAAAGTTTATTCTGTTTTTTTTATCGGCAGTTTATTTAAACAATTTTATTCTTTTGATTTGCTGTGATAGTGCTTTTGCTGTGCTGTTATCTGCTTGGCTGTGTTGTGCACATGACGCTTTTGCAGCATGGTATATTATCTATGTACATATTAACTCCGCGATCAATGCAAAGCTTATCAGGGTAAGCGACTAGTGGATTTGCGCACGCATATATATAATATCCCCTGTTTCTGCCAANTATCTGCTTGGCTGTGTTGTGCACATGACGCTTTTGCAGCATGGTATATTATCTATGTACATATTAACTCCGCGATCAATGCAAAGCTTATCAGGGTAAGCGACTAGTGGATTTGCGCACGCATATATATAATATCCCCTGTTTCTGCCAATTCGATGTTTCGCAGCAAATTTATAGTCAAATTGAT
>NW_016202801.1:0-2358 GCF_001687245.7 Rhagoletis zephyria
CTGACAGCAGTGAAAGGATGAAATATTTAAGGATTCTATTTAGGTATGCCTGTGGAAACAATCAGTGCGTTAAAGGTATGGCGATGAGATGCAAAATAGATTGTTGATATGGGGAATTAGCGACAATGACAAATGTATGGAAAAACATTAAAATACTTCGAGTGAATGGCGTCTGATCATCAATAACTTTATTTCTCTGAGATAGGGTGAAAAATCAAAACTTCCACTCGATTTCATTGCATTTTTCAATTTCCAATTCTAATAGAACTTAGTTCTTTTTTAAGCGAGGTGCGATATCACTCATTAGTTAAAAAATAAACGTTGGATAACGTCAGTGAATACAAACTTTCCCTGCCATTTATGGTTTATGCTATGCAGTTGTCGCTTTAAATTGGGAGCTTTTTGTTTAGGGGCAACTCCAAGCGGTAGGTTTACTATTTTATTTTCAACTAGCAAATTCCCTGCGTGCTTTACTGCACCTTAAGGGTATTTTTGTGCTATTTGATACCCGTACTGTAATGTTTCATTTATTTTATAAATTTAATTGAATAAAAGTTTTCAAAAAGGTGGCAACCCTACTCAAAAATATTTTCGGCAGTAAACTTTCTTAATCCTTTTCACTTTTATACCCATATTGCAATATTAAATTTATATTATTAAATAAATTAAATTAAAATTTTCAAACAGGTGCCCAGCTTCAACAAAAATATTTTCGGCTGTAAGCGTAAGAACGCTCTTTCGTTTAACATCAACATTGCAATATTTACTTTATCTCATCAATTTACTTAAATTACAATTTTCAAATAGGTGGCAGCTCTCTAATTTGTTTCTTTCTGTATTTTAAGTGGGGCTCTCTTGCAATACATCGGTGAAATCTGCATTCAATTCCATGCATTAGTTTTTGAGTAATGCTCGTCCAAACATACTAGGGGTATTCTCTGAGTCTTGCAAAGCCCTTGCACGGTGCACGGATTGCACGGCTTGCAAAGCTGTCCCATACGAAAACCGGTTTTAACCGTGCAATCTGTGCACCATGCAAGGGCTTTGCAAGACTCAGAGAATACCCCTACTGAAAGACCGACAAAAGTTCTCAAAATTGTTCAGTCTTATCATGAATTTTCATTCCGTGTGAGCTCGTTCACATTTGAGTATTCACCAAGCGAAGTAGTTCACCTCGAATCATGTTCACACTATCGTACAACGTATTCACCTGTGAAATAATTCACACTCGCATATATAAAATCGCAAAACAATTGCTAAATTTTCCGGTGAAATTTTTCACCAAATATTCATGATTAGGCAGGTTGATTTGACTTATGTTGCTCTAATAAAAAAATTGTTGATTCTCACAAAATAAACCATCTCGTCAAAAANTAGGCAGGTTGATTTGACTTATGTTGCTCTAATAAAAAAATTGTTGATTCTCACAAAATAAACCATCTCGTCAAAAAGAAAAATATTTTAAAAATAGTTCTTGAAAAATGCCCATTTTTTCAACCAAGGATTACGACGGTATAATTTTAAGTCCTTAATTTACTTGTCTTCACTATGCAAATAAACTTCAAAAAGTTCAAGTGTTAATAGCTAAGTTAGGTTTAGGAAAATCTTGACCATCTTATACATAGAAATGTTAAGGCCGTTTCTTTAGCTTTAAAACTACGTTGAGATGAAGTCTCTACGATGAGCAGAACCCGAGTTATAACGATTTGAAGAAGTACATGATTAGTCAGAATCACAAAAAATGCAAACTTTGACAGGTCATATCTTTGGAAAAAACAGAAAAAAGAATTCCTCGAACATGTGTTAGCTTATTTAATGTAAAGAACCCATAAAAAAATTGAAGCCAAGCGAAAGTGTGACACCAAATTTGATGTCCGATATGAAAAAGAATGTCTCTTATTAATAAACACTTTTAGACAGGGCTTTTAGATAAAACCTTACCTCTGAGATATTTTCTTATCTCTTATTTAGTTTTTTCACAGTATTTTCACCGCTTATCGCCTTATTTATGCTTGTAATATCTATTTAACAAACCGACCTATTCCCTTCAAAAAATTCGCAAATTTTCATCAAATGCCGGCACAATACGGCAGCATTCATGCCACATTACTTGCTTTTTGATTGCAAAGCTCCACTAATTTCATATGCATTATCACACGTCCGCCCCACATTACTTCACTATTAGCATTGCAGCAACCGTAGCAACACCAATGAAGCCCATAAAAATATAGTTTAGTACAATTCGTACATTATTTCCGGTTTCCTGTTGTCATCACTACACATCAGCACACACCCACCCACCTACGCTTAGCCAAGCAGCCGGGCTATGTGTGGCAATGAGGCGACTAAATGTCTATT
>NW_016202802.1:0-2358 GCF_001687245.7 Rhagoletis zephyria
TGCTTCTCTTCAAAGGACTTCAGAGAATACGGCCCAATTGTTTATTTAACCGTTTTTTAATTTAAACTATTTTTTCTTTTTTTCTTTTGTATATTTATTTTTGTATATTTGATTTTTTTTTTGGGGATAATTGGGAGACCCTTAAAAAATAGTCAAAACAAAAAAATGTTTAAATAAACAATTGGGCATTATTCTCTGAAGTCTTCTGAAGAGAAGCAGAGCTTTCAGATTGAAAAATTTTGATTTCCATGGATTCTTTGCCATTTCTACGAAAAGTCTTTTTTTCCCCATACAAAATACATGGGAAACTTTGAGCGCTTTGAGCGACCTCTAAATATATTTTGATTTTAAAATAAAAAAACAGGGGTATACTTTTTTTCGGTATAGAACAATCCTAGGGGGGAGCATTAAATTTCCGANTCCTCATTTGGTCAACACGCTAGTATTTTATTCTATAATATTATACTCGAAACTAGTAGGCATTTTAGTTCAATGCTATACTTAGTACAATTTTTGGCTGAAGATTGGTAGTAAATTTGTACAAATTTGTACCACGATTGGGGTACCAATAATAATAATAATAAAATAAATTTGGTATATTTAGTATCAGTTTTTTTTGTTCAAACTAGTGACAAAGTTGAACATTAAAAAGTAATCAAGTTCAAAAGTTACCATTATGTTCATTTCCACACGGCATTTTTTAAATGGTGCCAATTTTTTGTCATTTCAATGCCTAGTGGAAATTCGACATTAGTTTCAACGCATAAAAATAGCTCCGAAAAATTTCGCTGTGTAAATTTAAATTTTAAAACTAAAAGTTTACAACGCTCAGATAATTCTTATTATGCTTCATATATTGCTTCATATATTCATAGTACTATGATTATGGAGCACATGGCAGCAGAAAACTTTCATTGAGAAAGGCAATGGTTATTTTTAGTGATTATGAAAAGTGTAAACATGCTTACGTGTATCCATATTATCTATAAGCATGTGCATATATATACATACGTATATGTCTCCTTACTGCCACAGGTGGGATACGATTTTATAGTTGTCAAATATTGACAGCTTATCACTACAACTAAACGAATATTTACAAATAACTAACCAGAAAACTCTGATTTAACTACATAGATGGAAGAAATGCCCATAGATACAATATCTACATTAGGGTGGTTCAAAAATTCGTATGGGGGAAAAAGTAAAGTTCAAATTTTAATGCTTTCACCCCCTAGGATTATTCTATATCGAAAAAATATACCCCTGTTTTTTTATATCTAAATCAAAAAAATATTTAGAGTATGTAGTTTATATCGGAAAACTTTGTTCTACATCAGAAGATGTCTAATAATAGTACCCAACTGTATATTTTTGCATTTTTTTAATACTGGCGAGTTTTTATGGGTTCCCCCATTGCACATTTTGGGGTTTAGGGGAGCTATAAGAAATATTTTATATTACAAAATGGCTAAATAAACCATTGGGTGGTATTATTGAAAGTATTCTGAAGAGAAAAAAGTTTTTCGTTTGAGAAATATTGATTTTGAGGAATTTGATACCATTTCTATTAAAAAATTTTTGCTCCCATATAAAATAATTTGGTCGCATTAAAATTCAGCTTTTCCTTTTTTTGGACCACCCTAATCTACATAGATATGCATACAATGCACAAACATACATATAGGCATGAGTACTTATATTAATCAGTTTACGAGCAATGAGTTCAGAAAGAAAGTTCGAATCATCTAAGAAATTTTGTAGGCCAACTAAATTTGCATTGGGACAAAGTTAAAGCCTGTGACGCTTAAATAAAATTGGCAAACTATAAAACAAACTAACGGTGTGACCAGCTTAGATTTTTTGAGGCTAGATATAGCATTTAATTCTAAACGATAGCCTCAGAATTCGCGGTTTGTCTTCGTGGATTCTTTCAGGCCTTTTTTACTTAAAATATTCATACCAAAATTCGGACCGGAACTTATAAAAATAATAACCATATCAAACATACTTAATATTTCAAAAACTTTTGTTTACCGTGCATTATAACAGAGCAAAGTACCATTCCCTTTAGAATATACTTTCTTAGCTTTTTCTTAGGTTTTAAAAAAATAGTACTTCGAAATTTTCCTTATACCAAGGCGAATTTATATAAGGTGGTGTTACTAGATTAGCTGATGTTGTGTACGGCGAATGAATATACTAACTTATTTTTAACTTAATTTTTCACAGGGTATAACTCTTTCCAACATTATTTCACAACCAATTTAGCCTCGCTTTTTGTGATCATCTGGCCATACTGCAAATAAATCATCCAACAACAGCAGCGATACTTTAAATTAAGTATCTTCTAAAAGC
>NW_016202803.1:0-667 GCF_001687245.7 Rhagoletis zephyria
GAGCCTGCCATCTAATAATAATGCTCACCAGCTAGACCAGCTTTTACGAAGCATTAGCAGCATCATTGTTGCTGGAGTTGTTGCTGCCACTTTCGCCAGTGTTTGATGAGCTCAACTTACCTTCTCCGTAGTTAGATGTGCCTTTCTCCTTCTTTTCTTCCTCCTCAATGGCCCCCAAAATCATCTCGTAGATGGCCTCTGAGATGCGCACCAGCTCGCCCTTGGGATTGCCGTCAATGAAGAAGGCCTGTCCTACCGGGTACTCGTCGTCGTCCTGGCGAGGGGCAATGTCAAAGAAGGGCGCCTTTTTGCTGTCGAAGCGAATCATCACAGTGTCGGTGTCCAGCGTGGGGAAGGACGCCGGATTGGCGGTGGAGTTCCCCTGCATAATCGCCTTCAATTCAAGCAGTTTCTCTTTTGCTTTTAGGTCACTGAGGCCTGAGGCCTGAGCGGAACCAGGCTTCACCTCCTGGTACAGCTGGCGAAGGCACTGCAGCTGGTAGGTCACATCTTGGGCGATGGCTCGCTCTGCCAGGAAGTCGTCGAGCTTCTTCTGCGCCGTTCGGGAGCTCATGGTTTATTCAGAGGAGGAGGTTCAAACGAGGAAATAGTAGTAGTATTCGCTGGTATTGGTAGTGGTGGTTAGCTGGTGGTTGCTGGGGGGGGG
>NW_016202803.1:695-2358 GCF_001687245.7 Rhagoletis zephyria
GGGGGGGGGGGGCACAAACGCTGCGATAACTGCTTGATCGAACTAGGTGAACAACACACTATATGTCAACAAAACAACAACAGCAGCAGTGCACACTACTTACCTGATTGAAAGTTGTTTTTTCTAGAGAAAGTTTTTTCCCCCGACCTTTTCTCCTTGGGTTTTGGCACTTCTCTCTCTCTCTCTTGGGGGCTGATCCTCGTCACTGATTCCCCTTCTTCTTCTTCTTCAACGCTTCCTTTGCTTCCCCGAAGTAGAATCCTCTCTCTGCAAACTACACTACACTGCACTACAGTCCCTTTGTGTGCGCACTGCGCAGCACTTCCCAAGCGGAAAATTGTACAATCATTGCGGCGCGCGCCTGCTGATGTTCACAGATAACGTGCTAGGACTTTGTTGTCTTTTTTGCAAATCCTACAAGTGGCAATCGCCGACCAAAATGCCCCTTCTGATTTCCTTCTGATTCAGGNTGCTATGACTTTGTTGTCTTTTTTTTGCAAATCCTACAAGTGGCAATCGCCGACCAAAATGCCCCTTCTGATTTCCTTCTGATTCAGGGGGTTTTGGTTTAGTGTTTTAATGCGAAATCAGATAAGATAAAGCCTGCAAGGGAATAAGAGTCATCAGGCGTTACAAAAAAAGGAAGTTCACTCAAATAATCAGATAACCAGTCAGAAGCCCTTTACCAAAAAACTTTCCAGGCCCGTTCTTGTCAGCGCTTTCCCGCAAAACAGCAACAGCAACAGCGCTGCCATCTATTGGTGAAGATCTGAAACAAACTAAAAAAGCTTTGCTTCAAATCTTCGGGCGCTCGATCTGCGACTGCCTAGAAAGTGAATTTGGTTACCAAGATGGCGGCTGGGAGCGCAAGATTTGCCCAGCCTGTTGTTTGCATTGGCTTTCCTCATGCCCACACAAAGAGAGACACTCTGAACACACTGAGCAAAGCCTACGACGCAGAAGGCCTACGACGCAGAAAAAGAGGAACAAACTGTTGCTCACTGGGCACAGCTAACAGCATTGAAAAAGCACACACCACCACCACCACCACCAAAACCACTGTTGTCCACTGTCCGCACTCCTGTCCACAGCACAAACAGTGCCAGTTACAGTTCAGTTACAGTTCAAGCAGAATAAAAAATCATATACAAGTGATCTTGTGTGCAGAAATAGCGTTTCCGAGCAACAACTCCACCAACCAGCCAACCAACCAATCGATCATGACATCGGTGTTTGAATACATTAAAGACACATTTCTGCCCAAAAGTTGGAATCGTAAGTACTTTGACGGTCCTCACTCCTCACCTCCGGCGTCTGCNACATCGGTGTTTGAATACATTAAAGACACATTTCTGCCCAAAAGTTGGAATCGTAAGTACTTTGACGGTCCTCACTCCTCACCTCCGGCGTCTGCTGTTGATGATGATGATGATGATGATGATGCTGTTGGCGTTGCTGCCGACGTGAGTTCCTCTTTTGCCTCGAAGGTGCCATCGTCTGCTTTCGAGGCCTCTGCTCTTGAAGCCATTGCTCCCGAGGCTCCTGCTCCCGAGGCTCCTGCTCCAGAGGCCATTGCTCCCAAAGCTTCGGCTCCAGAGGCTATTGTTCCCAAAGCTCTTGCTTCCGAAACCCCTGCTCTAGAAGCCATTGCTCCCAAAACTTC
>NW_016202804.1:0-2358 GCF_001687245.7 Rhagoletis zephyria
CCATGAGTTTTGCACAAAGCTTAGGAATTATATTTTTATGTTTTTTGGTAGTAGAACGAACCATATTTTTACAAAAAATTGGCGGAAAAATATTAGAAAAAAAATTGTTGCATATATTGTGAAAAATTTGCTGTGCCAATACAGTTTGCCGGCAGTGTGTATTAATTAATAATTTCATTAAATTTTTGTTCTACCATTTTATGTTAATTATACACTTGGTTTAAGTGACCTTTATAAATATATATATGATACTGTATAGTTGCAGCATATTTAGCTCAGCGAACTATTTCATCTAATTACATACATATGTATGTATGTCTGTTCATAGTTAAGTATGATTTTTAGTATAAATGAGTATATATTCATACAAACAGTTACAAATATCGGCGTGCATCAACGTGCAACATGTGGCAGCAACCATTCGAATTATGCTTTCAACAAATTTCAATGACCCATTCGTTAGACTCATTCGTTCCTGCAGTCGTATAAATGCATAGAAAATAATTGTGAACAGAAGGAAACCGAACATTGCATTCACATTTATCCAGCTTGCTTGTATTACCATCCACACTCCCTCCCTTTTTCCCGCTCTATCTTCCTCACTTTGCAAGCCGCTTGCTATAGTTGATTTCATTCTCGGCAATGCATACGCAATGGCTTTGGTTGCTATTTCTAGTTGTCGTTTTTTTTTTGTTACTATCTCCAATATTTTTTATTGCTTGAGTTTTTGTTGGCTTATTGAATTCATTTGGTATTGTCGCTAATGGTATTGCAAAAATGCAGTTTTTCCACAGTTTACATCATCTTCCTTTAAACGCATAGATATTTAGTGTATAGGTTGCAATCTGCTGCTAAAATGTGATATGAGGTTTTGCAAAATGGCTGAGGTATGTGGAATTGCTAAAAAAACAAAACTTGTGTCTTTACTCCTGTATGGGGCTGAAGGAGCTTGAGCTCGAAATCTGGAGATTTACACAGCAATTACGTATTTAAATTTGGTTTCTGAAAAACTCGATGTGCTTTAAAAAAAGACTGTAAAGAACCCTATATCTGTTATCTATAGTTTTCCACCTAGTTCCCTACATTTCAAATTTTTTATGCATGTGGAACTCTATTGCTTTATTGGCAGAAAGTGACGTTTGGGTGGAATGTATAAACGCTGGAGGGGAGGCACTGAAAATAATCGAAAGTCAATCCAAAGAAGCTTAGAGCCCCACGGTTTGCTCTGCGAGTATGATGCTCGTAACCTTCGACATTGTAGCTTTACAGTTGAGAAAGCCACAATCGGTTTCCAACAACTCTTTGCATAGTAAACAGAACAAAATTTAATTGCAAACCAACTTGCGTTCACTGAAACTTATAACTTCGTTAGCTTTATCCGAACGATATTTGCATACTCACATTGGCTCATATCCAAACTTAGTTATCCTACATTATATGAGCATAATTGTCCGCATATTAATTGGATGTTAATCTATTATGATTGCCGTGTCCAAACTTGGCTAACAGCGAATGCAATTAATGTATTTAATTTGAAATTAGAATGGCACACATTTTCGTAGGAAAGTCACGCCTACGTTGAGGGAGGCAGTTTTCCAAATAGACGTGACTGTGAATGTTTAATTGTTGTAACTTATAATATTACTTTACAAATTAACACATTTATGTCATACGTCAGCGTCAAAAATATAAATACGCCATAATTTTTATTTTCTATTTTTCTTTTTATAAAAATATGTAACAGTAAAATACCTGCATAAACACTTTTTCCATTTTCATCTATAACTCAGGAAAAATTAAGAAATACCAAAAAAAAAATCATAAAAATTTTCAACTTTTCAATTCCATTTTTGTGAGTATGCAGTTTTGTAGTCCATTAAATTTTCGCATAGAAAGGTGCAAGCTACAAGTCTCTAAAAATTACCGTTGATTTTTGAGATTTTTTTTTTTGTCGCGGGTGTAGCGTATCTTCTTCCATATAAAAATAGATTCAGTTGATGCATTTATATGGAAGAAAATGCAGAACACGCTTGCAAAAAATGGCAATAAATGAAATTGAAATGTAGAAAATTTTAAAGAAATTTTGTTTAGTGTTTCTTTTTAATTTTTTTCGAATTTTATATGAAATCTTAAAAATTGATTCTGATGGTTTTTTCTGCTGAATGAACTGTATTTTTATAAAAAAAAAAAAATAATAATAATAAAAATTGGTATGGAAAATATTAAGAAATAAAGAAATAAAATCGTCACAACGTCAGGGTATTCGTATTTTTGACGCTGACTGTATATAGTTCTTGGCAGCAAAGTTGGTCTTGCGATAAAGTTTCATACTACACCAACAAGTGAGAAGAACTTGCG
>NW_016202805.1:0-2358 GCF_001687245.7 Rhagoletis zephyria
AAAAAAAAAAATTTATAATAAATCGGTAGTTCTTTATACCCGTTTTTTAATATTTCCGGCATTTCACAAACATACGACGTTGTCGTCGCAGACTGTCTCACTATGGCTAAGGCAGTTCTTGAAACCCATTGGTCTACCATGTTGCACATCAATCTTAGGATCTTTGGACTGCACCCTCAAGATTTGCCTGCTAAGCGTAGCTTTTGATCTGGTCCCGTCAACATGAGATCTCCACCGAAGCTTAGAGTCAATGAAATGCGGAAATTTTAACTACGACCTCATTCAGGATTATATTCATTATACTTGGTAGGTTCCTTTTCTTAGTGAAGGGTACTATGCACAGTGGTGCCAAAATAGGGCCTCTATTTTTAAGCCGATTTAAAGAACAATTTTAAATATTTAGAAAAGAATTTGACCAAAATTATTTTTTTTTAGGTTTATGATAAGGGTTAATATGTAGTATAATTATGCAGTTTTATAGTCTATTAAATTTAAGTGCAAGTTTCAAGTGGTTAAGAAATCGCGTTGATTTTCAATAATTTCGTTTTATTGAAACTTCGAGCACACTTTGAAAGTTTGCTACAATTAAAAAAAATATATATTTTTCATGAATGTTTTTTTTATAAAATTTCCAATTTTTCTCGTGCAGTTTTTCCTCTTAGGGAAACCCTATAATATTTTCAACAAATTTTTATGTAACATTTTTTAACAGGAACAGGGTAATCGATTTTCTTCAAAATTTGTATTGTTTCTCTGAATTTTGCACTAAAAAATTTAACATAAACAAAAAAAAATTCAAAAATGGAGCTGGACAAATTTCTCTTAAATCTTGTCTGCTCTCTAGAATAAAAAATTATCAAATCGGTTGAAAAATGAGCGCACTGTACTATTTTGAACAGTGAACACTAGTTTGGCATCACTGTGCGATGGTCGTAGACTACGACTCGTAGCGGAGGAATTGATATTAAGTTCCAAACTGGCGCACCAACTCTTCGTAAAGTTTAAACCTATTTGAAATATATCGCAGAGGATGCTGTCGAACTTTCACTAGCGAGGATTTGTAGAAGTTCATCTACTATCATGAGCATCCTTTTAATTTGGGAACTGTAGCACACTGCCTCAATTTCGCTTTGAGCAATTCTTGTTTGAAGCAGTTTGGCTATCCATCTGCGGATGGTCGACACTTCGTTATATAGAGGCTTTTACAGAGACAATATTCTCCGAAAGTTTTCATGCTCAAAATTTCTTCGTTATACATATCTTTCGAACATTTCTGTACAGAAATTTTCGCAACGAGGTTTTTTTCAGGGGACTCAGCAGAAATTTAGTTATATTGAGTTCTTCCTTTTACCAGTATTCGTTACTTCGACGTTTCATTGTATACCTATTCAAGTGATGAGAAGATATCAAAGGGCTATTACCTTTTCACCACTTTCTTTAACGATCGACCTTCTTCTTCAAAATCTAACTAAAGCGGGTTTTTTCTATAATGACACGTGAAGATGTGAATTTAATTCTCGAAGAAAAGAAATGTGAAGCAGGGTGTAATACATTTTTATTTTAAATCGACCCCCGCATCACCTAACGACTAAATTTTCTGTGGTGTTATTTCTTTCCATTTAAGTAATATCCATTCTAAATATGAAACAAATCGGACCATAAATAAGAGTTTTCCAAATATCTCGATTCCTGCGCCACCTATCGGGTAAATTTTTTTTGTGGAGTTATTCGCTTTAACGTAATTAATATAGATTCTCAATCGGACCGTAAACTCGGGGTTTTCAAATATCTCGACAACCGCGCCACCTAGTGGAATAATTCATTTTTCACATTGCATTGTCAGGGGCTCCGAGCTAAGTTAAAAGTTTCAAGTCTCTAGCTCATCGAGAAGTTGGTTAAAAATTGATTGAAAGATTTCATTACGCACAGATGAAAAATAATAAAAGCCTGTAAAAATAAATTTTTCCTATTCTTTTTAACAAAAAAAAGTGGAAGAAACTATCAGCATATTCGTAATGTAAAATGTACTAATTGCCAAATTTGTTTGCCTTCTTGTCAACTTTCGAAAAAAAATTATTTTTGCATATGTACTTGTCTTACGTGTGTTCTTAAGCGCAGAAGATTTCTTTTACAGAGTTTTTTTCTGGATTTCTATATATTTATTGCTGATACCCAATTTTTACCCTTTAACTTTTCAGAGATTTCCTAATTAACAACCAGCTACTTGTAATTAGCATTTTTTCTTGTTCACGTGGAATTTCTTTAGTATTTTTTCTACTTCTTCATTAGCAGCCACCTCCCAAAAAATAAAAACGCCTAATTTTTTCCCCGATTGACTTACCACAGTTTCGATTTTCT
>NW_016202806.1:0-2358 GCF_001687245.7 Rhagoletis zephyria
AGGAGAGAAAAAAAAACATTACAAAAAGTAAAAAATATAAAATCTCAAAAATAAAGGAAAATTAAAAAACAAAGAAAAGTGAAGAAAAAAATTTGCGAGACTTTTCTGAAAAGAAAAGCCGGTAAACAAAGGCGCTGCGAACATTGTAGATTTTGCATTGAACAAGTAAAACAATTGAACGTTCTGCTTGACTTATGGCGTTTTCGTTTCTACCCAAAAATGTTGCCTTCTCAGTGCCCTCTAGGCATAAATACTAAGGAAACGTCATTAGTACTGATAGATATTTTCATCGAAAACTCCGCTAACAGCGCCGTCAGACTGCGTGCCTTGTGGCTCCGGCATGAAAGACCATCTGAGCATAGTCCATCCTAAATGCATTACCGCCTGATATTAAAGCACTGCCGAGCCCTGGGTGTACCACAATGCCAGCTGGAAATACCAAACCGTAGTGGCTGGACTCAAGGCGGAGTCCAGTTCTTGGAGGGCTTAACGGTCTTCACGGACGGATCAAAGATGAAGTGCGGGGTTGGTTGGTCATCGAGCGATATTACAAAAACTATCCATCTGCCCGCGAAAGCGCAGGTGAATATCTTCTCAGATAGCCAAGCGAATATTCAGGCACCCTCTTCTACCTTTGTTAGATTTCAACTAGAGAGCTGACTTCGATTTCTTCGAGTTGCAAGTCTACACTGAATGTGTGGATGCCTCGGTCATGGAGATCAGGTGAGGAATTGCCAAAATTAGCACTCGAAGACTGGACAGAAACTAAAATCTTCTTAAATCTATTTCATCTGACATTGTGTCACACATGTATTTCAATAAACTCATGAACTAATTCGAAATTGATTGTTCGAACATGGCAAACCTCATAAGCAAAGGTCAAGAGAAAAATCCCTTTCAAAACCATTTCGATTTATACCGACATTTTAATAATTCATCCAAATTACTGAAGTGACTCTTTAAACACGTGGCAACTTATTTCAAATATACGAAACTCTAGTTTTTTACCATTCTTTCGTTTGATTACGGTATTTTTATATTTCATATCCTTTTTGAATTAGAACGTTCAAACAGGTGGCAGCCCTATCCAAAAGTATTTACAAGCTTAATCATTGTTAACTCTCCTTCGCCGGACACTGTGATACATATTTCAATTAACTGATGAATTTAGAAGAATTTTAATTTTCAAACATGTGGCAACCCCGCTAAATACAACTTTTTTCAAACCCCCTTTGACTGATACCCAAATTTTAATAATTCATTTAGCTTATAAAATAATTTGAATTTAACCTTTTAAACAGGTGGCAACCCTCTTCCAACACCCAAAAATACCCTTAGCGTTCAAACTAAAGATTTCTTAGCACTCCTTCATTTGACATCCATAGTAGTTCGTATTCAAAATATTTTCAAACTACTTCTTTCTGAAACCCCTTTCTTTTTGCACCCATTTGGTGATAAATATTTCCCTTATTTAATATGATTTTTTGGACAGGTGGCCACCCTGCTGTAGTCCAGCTAAGAAACAAGCTTTTCAAAACCATTTCGATTGATAACCTGTTTGTAATAATTCGTTTTTTTTTTTAATTTGGATATGATATTTTGAAAGGTGGCAACTCTTTTCCAAAAGTAAAACCTTATTGCATATTTACAGTCCCAAGGCTTTTAGTTTGACGCCTCATTTTGGAAAACCGAACGAACGGTGCGGATTTGTTGGCATTGATTTTTAAATAATGTGAATTTAATTTTTCAACAGGTGGTAACTCTTTTCGAAAAGTTAAAACCAGTTTGCATATCTACAGACCAAGCTCTTTAATTTTACATCTAAGTTTTGAAAATCGGGCGACCGATACAGATCTTTTATACTGGACAAAAAACCCCTTCTCGTATACACACATCAAAATTCTCTATGAAAAGATATATTTTTAATTTTTTTTCTTAAACAATTTTTCACATACAAATTTTTTGACAAACAAAAATAGTTTCTAAAAATATGCCATCTCAAAAAAAAAAAATAAAAAAATCACAATAGCTCTGAGTACAATAATTTGGAATATGTTTTTTTTTTACACCGAAGTTGAGGCAAATGAGTACATTACAAATTTACACATTTTTAGATTTTTTTTTATTATACAGTTTTGTAGCCCATTAAATTTTAGTATAATAGAGTGCAAGTCTTAAACGATTGCAAAACTGGCGTTAATTTTTTTTTTAATTTTCTTTGAAAACAGGTTTGCGCATTTTCTTCCATAAGAAAAAAGTGCAAAAAGTCGTCCGCATAAAAAATATGAAAAATCACCGCAATTTTGCAATAGCTTAAAACTTGCACTTTATTATACTAAAATTTAATAGGCTACAAGA
>NW_016202807.1:0-291 GCF_001687245.7 Rhagoletis zephyria
GTAAATCAAAATTTCAAACTTTGTAGAACGTTTATAAAAATTCGACGAACTTTAACAAATGTTCGTCAAAATTTGAAACTTATTACGTAAATCAAAATTTCAAACTTCGTAGGACGCTTAAAAAATTCGACGAATTTTAACAAATGTTCGTCAAAAATAAAAATAAAATAAAATAAAATTAAATTAAATAAAATAAAATAAAATAAAATAAAATTAAATTAAATAAAATAAAATAAAATAAAATAAAATAAAATAAAATAAAATAAAATAAAATAAAATAAAATAAAATAA
>NW_016202807.1:440-2358 GCF_001687245.7 Rhagoletis zephyria
AAAAAAATGGACAGCACACCTAAAAGTTTAACATTCTAATAACAGAAATATTAACAAAAACCAACAAAACCAACAACCACATGTTCAAGTGAATTGCAGAGGAATAGCTGCGCTTCATTGTACTAGTTGGCTTAACAAGCGAAATAGTGGAAATAAGCAACAAGAATTAACAAGGCGAACTTGGCACAGTGCGTAGGCAACTGGCTGAGTCAGTGGGATCGTCGGCTCGAATCCTACTGAAAGAAGTCTGATGAGGAAATGTGGTGATTTCCGAAATAACTATCACTTCTACTATTTTTTCAAATTATTGTTGCTTTTCCACAATAAGTTTTCATTAAAAAACGGCCTCAAGCTCAATAAAAATTCTCATTTTCGTTGTTGGTGTTTCCGATACTGACACTGAAGATGGCACAACGCCGAAACCGGTTTGTCTCCAAACCAAATTTGACAAGGGATGACGGAAAATCGTTCCACATTACATCAATAAATATTGTTGAATATAATTGTTATAAGGCCATAAAATAACAAAAACAAATAACTTTAGGACGAGCACACCTAAAAGTTAAACATTCTAATAATAGAAATATAGCAATCACTTCTACTATGTATCACTTAAACCTGAGGGTAGGTAAGTTTCAGTCGAATCATCTTGGGATTTTAGAGTATTCAGAAACTGAATCAGTTAGACACCTCTGAGATTAATTGAAGCTCGTGATGCAGTAGCATTTCGTTCAATGACAACAGGCTCTATATTAAACCTGGCGTTGAATGCTCAAATGGAAATGGTTCGTAGTGCCCTCTGTTTATAAAGCCTAAGAGCCCATCGCTACGCATAATGTTTGAACTCCTTCTTTGCCTTGTCTTCCTCTCGTCTCCTCACTGAGCTCGTTTTGCACTAGTTCATGTCCGCTACATACAGATCGGTGCGAAATTTTAACAGCTACTATAGTAACGAGTAAGTTAAACGCTACTCGATAGCCAATCACAGCGCTGCCACGTTTTACTATTATCTATTTACATATTATAATTTAATTCTATTCTTGGCGGCATTTGTTTTTCTGCTTTCCTTTAATCACATAAAATTTTTGCAAAATTTCACTCAACACCAACAACGTCGCCTTAGGCGCCATTTCGTATTCACGTCGCGCGAAAATTGGCATTTGTTAAATATAAGTATTTCTACAAACAGACACACGAGTGCATACTTACATATGTACATTAGAGTGGTCCAAAAATACATGTGAAAAAGTAGAGTCGGAATTTTAATGCCGCCATCCGCTAGGATTGTTCTGTACCGAAAAAATTATACCCCTATTCATTAATTTTGAAAAAAAAATGTTGTTGCTCAAAGCGCTCAAAGTTTTCTATGTATTGCATATGGAGGAAAAAACAACTTTTCATAGAAATAGTGTAGAATTCTTTAAATTCAATATTTTCGATCAAAAAACTTTGTTTCTATTCAGAAGACTCCCAATAATAATACCCAATTATTTCTTTAACCATTTTTTCGTGGTGATTTTATTTTATAGGTCCGCCAAAACCCCAAGAAAATGCAATGGGGGACCAATAAAAAATCTTTAGTATTAAAAAATTGTTAAATCAACAATTGGGTATTAATATTGGTAGTCTCCTGAGAGAACCACAGTTTTCCGATCGTTTTTTTTTCTCCATATAAAATACATGGAAAACTGTGAGCGCTTTTAGAACTCCCCAAATATGTTTTCATTTAAAAATAAAAAATAGGGGTACATTTTATTTCGCTATAGAACAATCCTAGGGGGTGGCGGCATTGAAATTCCGATTTTCCTTTTTTGGGCCACTCTAATGTACATGGATATGCAAGTAGGTATGTTCATTTGTAAATGACAAAAAAAAAAAACATTCTTATTAGTAGCACGAAGTAAATTTAGTACACTTA
>NW_016202808.1:0-2358 GCF_001687245.7 Rhagoletis zephyria
ATTTTCATATCTCACTATCAGAAGTTCGTTCATTTTGTGGCTATTTAGTGAAATATAATTACGGCATAAGTGAGGAGGCGCAGCAGCGGTATAGCAAATGAACGAGGCACTTGAGCTTCATTTGGTTGTGATGGCGGATTTTAATTCGACTGTTTATATATACATATGTACGTGTGTATCTATGTGTGTATGAACGCAAATGTATCTATGAATTATATGTACATTAAGGTGCCTCACCAAGAAAAGTTGTTAGAGTGCCTCACCAAGAAAAGTTGCGGTCTTTCTACCGGAATTATAAACATATCTTTTAAGACTCGCGCCAATATGTTTTATGGGTTTGTAAGTAAAAGACAAAAAAGGCCTAACTTCGGTAAATCTTCGAGAAAGCTGGGCTTTTTTCATGGACCTTCCAATAAATAATAAACCTTCTCTTTTTACCGCCTTCGGTGGACCATTGGCCCCAATGACTTTGCAACTTTGTCTGTCAGGATTTTCGCCCAGTTCTAGTTAAACCGACTAAAAGCCTATCTATGTAAGAATAGTTTGAAGATTGCTACAGCTCTCACTATATCTTCTCTGATAGGAGAAATGATCTAGAGGTTAATGCAGTTTACAGAAGTTTTGCTGAATTTCAAATCAGACTGAATAACCCAAGGCAAGCGGGAGTGAGAGTCAGTAGATATTTTGCCTTGGAGTCGACTACTTCCTTTATAGCAGCCACGTCTGCCTCGAACACGATTTAAAAATCTGCAAGCCGAAACTTCAGATTAACAGATAGTTGCTGACAGAACACACCACCTTCAACTCTACGATCCATCTTAACTTATCCATGAAGAGGTTTACCAGTTCGCCGTTCCAAAGGTTGCCACTCCTTCACTCACTGCTTAGAGCGATGTTTGATTATTCGCCTTTTTTTCAAAACCGGCTTCCGAGTTATCGAAAAATTTCAATTTGAAAAGAAACGGTTATTTTGAAATTAGGAAAAAAACCAGATAAAATGCTTATGTTGGTATGAAGTGATGACCAACAATTACAATAAAACTATTGACTGTAAACATATGTAGATTGTATTTAAAAAAGAACAAATCAAACTTTTTTTTTAAATTAAAACTAAAACAAATAAAAATCAGTGAAGAACTCCACGCTTGGTCTTCTTTTAACTTTTTTTAATACTTTATTGTATTTTTTCTGACTTGTTTTCGGATGTAATTAACGCTCGTGCCGTCGTAGCCGTGTGCTTAGATGTGCCTACTGCCACTCGGAAAGTCTATGGTTTTTATATTTCTGGTCCCTCGGGTTTTCCGAGTTCCGGTTTATTCGATATTCGAAGTTAAGATTTCAAATAAAACGGCCTATAGATATTAAAAAAAAGCGGAAACCGCTTTGGAAAAACCGAGTCAAGAGACGCTACGAGTAGAGACGGATCCACTCAGAGCCGCCTTTGGTACGCATCGATCCGTTTCTCCAGGTATGAAGTCGATGCCGCCGTTTCCAACTCTCTCAACTCTCGATATGTGACTTCCCATATAGCTTCCCTTCAAGGTTATATATTTATCCTCTCATTGAGCCCAAATAGTACACCGCCAATAGAGAAGAGCTGGGCGTTATACTCTGCTGGCCCCCTGGTGAACAATACGAGCTTGCTTTTTACGGCATTGTGACTAAGTTTAAGTACCCCTGCATAAGATTATAAAAAGTATCCTCTAACGATGGGTGCCACTCGTCAGAATAGGCCAAAACGCACCCGACGGTTACTCCTTTACAGCTCAAGTTGTTAACGAAAACGATGCAGAAAAAGGCTGAGACCAGCGCGTGTCTAAATAGGTGGATATATGGCAAATAAATTTGGTATTTTCCAGGGATGAAAATATCGAAAAAAATTCAGTTTTCAAAGTCGTAGGCAATCACCTACGCAAAAACTCCGCATTGATTATTGCGAAAGCGAATGAGAATGTTAAAATTATTACGGAAGCTCCGCGGCTGCAAATGCGCATGCAAATATTCTCAACAACCCAGCTATGAACTACGAATATGAATTTGCTTTATTGATTTTAATGTGATCTGCTCTTACAACATTTACGACTAATTACTACAGATACATATCCTCAGTAATATCGATTAACTCAAATCAAATTAAGTTAATAGCCTAAGAGAACTAACATTTCAATTACTTCCAATTTGTTGTTGTTCAAAGCGCAATGCCCACTGATCAAGTGCTTGCGAGTTTCTTAATAGATCAGCGCGACCGACTGGCTGAATAGCCAGTAAACGGTTTGCGATTCGCCGTTAATTGAGTTTAATGCTTCTCGATGTATATGCGGACTAGCTAGCGTTTCGATGAAAAGACCATCACCATTC
>NW_016202809.1:0-2358 GCF_001687245.7 Rhagoletis zephyria
GACAAATGTTCTGATAGTTGCTCTTACTTAATTGGAGCCTTCTAAATTCCATGGCGTCCTCAGTTTTACCCTATTGGCTCCATTTTTCGAGATAGCGGTACTTGAAACTTTGCTTAAATTTTAACTATTTTATAAAAAAAGTCCCTAAGTTTTAAAGATATTTTACTAAAATTTTGCACATGACCATTTTTTAATATTACCTTAACTATTCCAAAAAATCATCGAAATCGGTTCCCTAAAACATCTAGCTCCCATACAACTGATTGATCAGAGACGTTGTTTTGCGTTATAACTCCTCCAATTAAACAGGTTAAAACTTAGTATAGGTTCAATTTAACATATAGCACGCATACAATTTATTATTCAGATATGAAGTTAGAGTTATAGCGCAAAAACACATATCTGAGTAATCAGTTGTATTGGAGCTATATGTTATTGTGAACCTATTTCGATAATTTTAAGGAATAATTAAGGTAATATTAAAAAACTGTTATGTGCAAAATTTTAGTAAAATAACTTCCTAACTGAGGGAGTTATTTATAAAATAGTTTAAATTTAATCAAATTTTCAAGTACCGGTATCTCGAAAACCGGAGCCAATCTGGTAAAACGGGGCATGCCATTGAATTTAGAACGTGCTAATTAAGTGAGTTCAACTTTCAAAATCTCTGCTCAAAGTTTACAACTTGAACAGTGTAATTTGAACCCAGCTTATTCTTTTGTTTTCTATTTCATGTTTATTCCTCGTCTAACTTTTGAAGCACTTGATGAAAATGAATTATACTTATATTAATCGATTTATTAAGAGATTACGAATAAAATGATATATAAAACATAGGTGTGCTCACAAATTTAAAAATTAAGATTTTTTTATTTGAAAGTGTACCTATTTTTTAGATTTGCCCATATACGTGAAAGCTTTCAGGACTGCCTTCAAGCGTTTAATTTTTGAGATATTTCCAGCAACTTGTTGACATGTGTATGTATGAATATTGGGCATAACTGGACAAATGTTGATTTTAAAGTGCTCCAAAGTTTGAGGTTTATTCGCATAATTACGGTCATCCGAATGGCCTCATAAAAAAGTCCAATGGTGCCAAGTCGGATGATCTCAGTGTCCGAATGACATCCCCTCTACATAATCAGGAAATGAGGGTCAATCCATGTCTACATGGACGGATCTAAGCTCGAGAAAAGTGTTGGTGGTGGGGTGGATTGCCGCCCAGTCTAACCTAACCTAATCCTCTGTTGCAAGGAACTGTATCCATGGCACGGTGAATGATCAGATGCCTTCAGGTGTTTTGTGGCCTGAGCTTTGCACAAATTTACGGAAATGTATATCCAAATGCAAAATATACCATTTTGAGCCATAAGACGGTACCATGTTCTTAAAACAACGCGCAAACGTCAAATTTGTTTCTTCGGNTTATGGCGTTGTGGCTTTCAGTGTTAACGCAGATATAAAAATTATAGCGGAATTGAGCGCTGATTGCCTGAAAAAGCTTGGTGTCTTCGAATATACATATGTATGTAAAGACATACGTATGTACAGCTCTATTTTAAAATAAGTTTGGTAATTTTTTGTTGAATTTGGTAACTTTTTGTTGTTACTTTGGTAAAAAATAAAAAAATGTTGTGGCAACACTGGTTACTTTGTCTATGTTCATTAGTTTACAGATATTTGTCAATAATTCGTTCGTAAATTCAGTACCTCTGTCTGTTTTTAATTTCCTAAAACAACCATATTTTAAAATAAACTTTTCTACTATTGTTTTTGCTACACTCACTGCGTCTTTTGTTATCAAAGGAAACGCTTCTACAAATTTTGTAAGTTCGCATTGAATTGTTAGTATATATCTGTATGTATTGGATGGTCTAAGAGGACCAACTGTATCTATTGTTACAACATCAAATGATGTATTTGGTGTCTATTTCTCTGAGTTTAAAACTATTCTTGACAATGCATCGGCGTTGGTATTCATTTTACCTTGCTTAAATATAATGTCAAAATTATAATCCATTAAATTTATTCTTATCCTAGTTAATTTAGATGATGGGTTCTTATGGGTAAATAAACTAACTAATGGTCTATGATCTGTATACACTATAAATCTTTTACCATACAAATATGGTCTTAAATGATTTATTCCCCAATGAATGGCTAGCAACTCTTTTTCTATTATCGCTTTGTTTATTTCATATTTATTTAANACAAAAGGTTTTGAAAAATCTGGGTAACTTAGTACTGGTGGCGACATAAGTTTTTCTTTCAAAAGTTCAAATGAACCCCTTCAATTTTGTGACCAGCTTAAAATCACATTTTTCTTTAATAATTGATTTAATGGTTTTGCTATGTCAG
>NW_016202810.1:0-2358 GCF_001687245.7 Rhagoletis zephyria
AAAGAAGCAACGACTACGTCACGGTCATGCGGTGGTGAGTTTTTGTTAAAACGCAGATCCCTTAAGATAGATCAGCGGTCAGCTGACCCGTTCTCCGTTTTGACGTCCGTGGGTAACTGCGCTTTAAATCTCGATGCCTGGATTTCAGGGTTACCAAATCTCAACCGATCGATGGGCGGTTTTGCAAAAACATCGACGATATGTACCACATATGTATATGTACATATATGTATGTATGTATGTATGTATGTGTTGTGCATTAGATAGTCCACTATCTATTCAACAGAAATGCGTAGTGTGCATGCCACTATCCGTTGACTTAAAAATTTTACTAAATACATAATTTTTGGTTATCGGTTAACTGAACTCATGGAACTAAGAAGACCCAAACAATCGGGACACGTCAATATTATACTATGTATGTGTAGGTACATACATACATATGTATATACATTCGCAGCAAACATTTTTCATTTTCTGGTAAGCACTTATTTTTGTATCAATTAAGTAACGGCACTCATTACAAGTCGCCTCAAGACAATTTTACATTTATTCGATTACCTCCAACGACATGCACATTTTAGAGTAATGCATTCTCTGAACAAAAATCGCGTAATGCAATGGATAAGCGAAAATTGTCTTCAGGTGACTTGTATTTCGTTTCTCCATTTATACAAAAAAAGTGCTTACCAAAAAATAAAATCCTTAGAATCCACGAGATTTGTTATCGTAAAATAATGAAGAATTTTCATTTGTTTAAATTGGTATTCCGAAACATCTGATTTGATTGATCAGATTTGAATGTAGATAATACCCCATTTTTAGATACAAATATATATTTATGTAATCTTGAAGTTTAGTTGGAAAGGAAACAAGGGCGGCGAAACGCCTTCGTATTTATCCTCGAATAGAATGTGTGTAATGGTCGTAGCCAGAATAAAATTTTGAAGAGGGGGCTCGAAGCTATGAATCATTGATCATTCCTCAAAATGAAATTAAAGCGAAGCTTCTCCGGTTTTCACAAGTCCAAATTTAAACTAGGATCTTGTGGAAAAAATGTGTACATATTCAAGTGAAGCGGAGTGTATGTTCATTTCAGTAATTCTATTCACCACCTAGATTTTATTGAACTTAAAAACCCTCGATTTATTTTATTTTATTTATTTTAGTGCACATGTTAAACAAAAGCTTGTTTTAAATTTTTATTAAGATTATTTTGTTGAATTAAGTTTCTCTTAAATGTCTCTGTTGACCTTACGTGGTAAGTGCTAAGGACTCACATGCATAGGTAGATGAAAATATTATCAATATAATAAACGTCAGCTTCTGCAGACAACTAATATGTCAGCAATTGAATTCCAAGTTTGCAAAATTTTAGTTTTAGAATTTTTGCTCAAATTGGCTAATGGTCTTTCATATTCGATTATTCCAACTCTTTTTTCCTTTCGACAAGGTTTTAGTCCATTTTGAATTACGCTGGAACTCAATCAGCTACATTTCAAAATCTTCGATTTCCAAGCAATCAAATTTAGACAAGTTCGGTTCATCAAGGGGCCGGGCCGGGCCCCACTAAAATTCTTAACGTGCGGGCTCGTGCGTGTTTTTGAAAGTTGATTTTGAACTCGTGCCGGGCCGGCGCGATTTTAAATGAAAAAGTTTCCTTTTCACGATATTAGTTTTTTTTTAACATTTTCTTAAAACTTTTGCATATGAAATGTCTGTATTTAGGTTTCTTACATTGCCTTTATTTGTATAAACCATTTCTAAAAAGCAAATCGTTACCTAAAGGTGGAAATGTGCCAAGACCATTATGTGCATCAAAAACTAAATTTTGAATAAAGTGGACTTGGCACGTTTTCACCTTTAGGTAGCGAAATACATCGGTTTGCAATTTTTTAACACAAACATTAAAAGGAAACGGTTATTGTATTTTAAGAACAAAACTCGATTTGAAGGCGTCTAGGACCTACCGTTGATTTTCGCCATTTTTTTTTTGCTGACAGTGCCTCTTCCATACAAAAATGACTTTTTACAACAAAAAAAATGATAAAAATCGACGTTAAATCTTNTTACTGAAAATCCTCTAAAAGGGTTTCTACAAAAGTTTGTTATTTTTTTTTTAATATTGCACAAAGTTTGAATCTTAGATTTATAAAATTTTTTTAAGAGTAAATCCTATCTTAACAAAAAAAAAGTAACTAAAATTAAATGATACAAAATTATAGTTATTATTAAAACTTGTAAATATGTGGTGCGTTTAAAATTTTGACACGGATCAAAAGGAAACGGTTCTGTAAAGGCTTCATTTCTTAATTATAACGGGTGATTTTTTTGAGGTTAGGATTTTCATGCATTAGT
>NW_016202811.1:0-2357 GCF_001687245.7 Rhagoletis zephyria
AAAAAAAAATTAACCTAAAAATTCGTGTTTTCGCCAACCACTTCAGTGCTCACAGTGCATCCTTAATCTTCGCCCGATAGTTCTCATTGTAATACTGCAAGCGTATTTTCGACGGCAGATCCTGTGTCTTTTCGAATTCGCAATTTTTGTGTATTTTCACCATTCGGCCATTAGGTCCAGCGCCAGATGTGCGCCAATAAACTGTCTGCATGGCATTTCTGCCGGCGATATAGCGTGTGGTAGCACCAACCAGTGGATGAAGATTCTTCGCGGACATTTTGTAAATATTGTGCAGTATTATTGACTTTGTATTGTAATATAATTAAGTAGTTCTCACAAAACTATAAGTTTGTTTAGTAAGAGGCAAAATTTTATGCACGACTTATTGCTACTTTCAATGTTCACTTCTTTCTGTTAGCTACTAAGAAGCAACGATCATTTTTATACTCTGTACACTTAAGCACCAAAGTCTCTATCGTTGGTTTGTTTTAGTGATTGGAAGTTAGTCTCAGCTGATAGGTTTCACGCTTATCAGTTTTAAGTATGTTTATATGTATGTATGTATGCACGTATGTTGTATTATTCCCTTTTTATAGTATAAAAAAATTAGTTGTTGTAATTTAAGCGCACTTTAGTCGGTATTTTCTGGTTATGATTGTGAAGTTTTGTTAGCTAGAACTTATGGTATACATATACATATGTATGTACGTATATGTTTTTATGTAGGGTGTAATGATAATATAGATGTCCAACAATAAGAAGAGTTTGCTGACAGGTTTATGCTTAATCTAGCTTCACCGTTGTGTTGAATTAGATTTTTCATACATATGTAATCGCATTATTTTAACCATGACAAAGCCGTTAAACGTTTTTTTAGAATCGGAATTCTTCAAAGTGCTTTAAAAAATCCCCATAAGTAAAATAAGAATAACCTCTAAATTTCACGTATAAATCTGAAGCTAATCTTGAAAAGTTCAAAATAAAAAAGCAACAATTACCAATTGCTGGATGCATGAGGAATAAACCATCTTGTTGGTAGTTATTTAGACTATCGTCAGCGAAAATGATATTTATTTTTTAAGTTTTATTAAAAAAAAAAAATCTAGTTTAATACTTATTTTTTGAGTTTTTTTTTTGCTCGAAAAATAGCCGTTGTCTTTTAATAATNTCTAAATTTCACGTATAAATCTGAAGCTAATCTTGAAAAGTTCAAAATAAAAAAGCAACAATTACCAATTGCTGGATGCATGAGGAATAAACCATCTTGTTGGTAGTTATTTAGACTATCGTCAGCGAAAATGATATTTATTTTTTAAGTTTTATTAAAAAAAAAAAATCTAGTTTAATACTTATTTTTTGAGTTTTTTTTTTTGCTCGAAAAATAGCCGTTGTCTTTTAATAAGAAATAATAATAGATTGGCGCTTACACATACATTAGTGTTTGGCCTAGCTTCTTCTCTGATTTGTGGTATGCTCCTTGATGTTTGAGAAGCTGTTTTTCATGGCAAAAATACACTCAGAGGTTTGCCATTGCCAGGCGAGAGACGACCGCTACTAAAAAAAAAAACCTTTTTTGGTTTTATTTTTTGATGTTCGGTTGAACCGGGCTTAAACCCAGGCCCTGCGTAGAATGGGCGGCTGAGCGAATAGACAAAGGACGGTTGCGTTGAAGGTCTAACGTTGCTGTTCTAGGGGAATGAGAAGAGCGAGATAGAAAGATATAAGGACTATATCAAAGACCGAATCAAAAACAAAGACTCGGAATGCACCTAGATGAAGCTTAAGATAAAGATAACGATGAATATAAAGATAAGGTTCAAGATGACTATGAAGATAAAGATGACGATGAAGATGAGAATGAGAATGAAGTTGAAGATAAATATGACGTTGAAGTGGAAGTTGATGACGATGATAAAGGTAAAGTTGAAGATGAAGATGAAGTTGAATATGGGGACAAAGATGAAGATGAAGTTAAAGTTGAAGATGAAGATTAAGATTAACCTTAAGAATATTTACTTTTAACCTTTAATAATATTTATTTGATGATTTATAGCTCGCCACCGCTCCTTAAGGAAAACACTAAAAACTTTCTATGTAAAAAATAAAAAATAAATACTCAAAAAATAGTGACAATAAATAAAACAGAGTAAATAACCATTAAAAAGTATTTTTTTTGTAATAAAAGCCGGTAAACCGATACGGTCCTTGAGATATCTAAAAAGTGGTTTAGTATAGCACACTTAAAAACTGAAGTACTTAAGCTCCTACCTTAAACTTAAGTACAAGAAAATATTTAAGTATGCCGTCACTGGTCAATTTTATTCCATTTTATGGAAAGAGGTTCGAAAACTTTGAAT
>NW_016202813.1:0-2357 GCF_001687245.7 Rhagoletis zephyria
TTCAAAGGGATTTTAAATACAAAACCTATTTCTTGTTAAAAAAAACTACAATATTTCTTAATTATACCTCTCTGCAAAATTCAAAAACTTCCTCCCAGCAACTAGTTTTCTTCGTTTTTATAAAAACATACATATGAATATACTTAGTAGAAATTGCTTGTTTCTCTCCATGTTCGAATTTTTTCCACCTCTAAATCACGAGTATTTTAGTCTGTTTTCTTTTGGTGGTAAATATAAGTGTCCATAAAGTAAACATTTTAAATTTGGGCGCAACAATCTGATTTGGAATTATAAACAAAAAAAATTAGTAGGACTACATAAATATTTTGGAGGTGCTTACATAGCAGTAGGCAAGCACAGGCGGAGATTTGTACGTGTAACATGTTTATAATTTACACACAGCAAATCGCTTGCTGATTGAAATTGAATTGTTGGGAATATAAAATATTAGAAAATGTAAAAATATTTCTTCAGAACAGTTTGCGTTTGCTTCAGTGTACTCAAGGAAAGCGCTAATTTTGAACTGATGATAAAATTGGTATCCAAGAAAAATGAGAAGTGGATATTTATTTTCTATTCCTCAAAAATTGGCTCACGTACAAATTCCGAGTTATACCCAGTTTCCACCTAAGTTTCAATGCCTAATTGAAATCACAAAAAATAAAAAATTAAAATTGCCATCTGGAAACAAACTTAAAAACTATTTTTATTTAAACAGAGACACGGGTACTTTTAAAGCCCAACATTGTCATTTAATCTCAAGTGGAAATTCAGCATAAAATACTATTATTTTTTACGCAAATTTTTCACATTTTTTTGCCTTTTAATGCTTTGTGGAAATTAGACATTATACTCTTATATTATTCGAATGCCAAATTTCCACTAGTAACTGCAATGACCAAAAACAAGTTTGCCATTTCAAGATTCCATATGAAAAACGGCTTTATAAGAAAATTCATTGACATTTTGAATTCCTAAAAATTGTATTCATTTTGTACCCAGTGAAAAAGCGGCTTAAGTATTTGAAGCAGTTGAAAAGTTTCTAGTTTTGAACCGAAGGAAAGAATAAAAGTTTCGCATTTTTTTTTTTTAAATTGGGTAAATGAAATATGAGCGCTAAGAAAAATTTAAATTTAGAAAAATTTCACATTTGAAAATTGTAAGGCATTGAACTTGAAAATGTTTAATATTATCAAATTTGACTCACATATATAGAATATTTCCATAAATATAATCTCGAAATGAAAAAAATATTCAGAAAACACTTTTTTGTGTCCAATAACATCGAAAATTTTGTAATTGCAAATTGCAAATTTTGGAACCAGACAACATTTCGCACAAATCTTCAAAATATTAAATCTTTAAAATAAGGTAATTTTGGAAAAGAGGCACATACAGATTAAAAAAAAATAATTTTTAAATCTTAGGAATTTGAAAATTAAAAAAAAAAAAATAGAAAAAAGCTCAATAACATTATTCCAAAAGAAAAAATTCAGAAATCANAATTTGAAAATTACACATTTTCGAACTAGACATACTTTTGGAACACGAGAAAATTAACACTAATTAAAAAAATATGTAATTCTATAAAGTAAGATAGTTTTAGAAAATAACATCGTAAAAATTAAAAAAAAAATATTTCACAACTTAGTAATCTGAAAATCTGTATTAGTTTAGTAACATTAAAAACTTCAAACTTCAGCATTTGAAATAATTTTTAAATATTCAACTATTTCAAAATCTTTTACTTTATCAACTCTAAAATTTTGAAAACTAAAAATGTTGAAAGATACCATTTTTTTGGACTATACATACAACTTAAAAGTTCTGAAAAATGTTGTACATAAAAAAGTTAATAAGACTTTAAAAGTAAGTCAACAAAATCTTTAAATTTTTTAAAAATTATTGAAACTAAAAGTGTTTGCAAATAAATATTTAAAACTCTGAAAACTGAAAATCTTCAAAAATTAAAGGTGCAATAACCTTTAAAATTTTAAACTTGAGCACTTTTAATAATTTTTTAGTAGTTAACTTTATAGAAACCTTTTCATCTCTACAATTTTAAAAACTCGAAATTTTTCATGCTACCACTGTTTTGACAGCTTAAAAGCTCTTAAAATGGTTGTATATAAAGAAAGTTAACACTAAAGAAAAATTAATTTGAAAATAACAAAAATGCTAAGAGTATTTCAAAAATAAGTCAACAAAATTTTTAAAACTTTTAAAACTTCATGAAACTGAAGATTTTCGCCAAAAAAATATTCAAACTTATAAATCTGAAAATCTTTAAAATAACAAACAATAACATTAAAAATTTCAAATAATTTTTTAGTATTTTACTTTATTAACTGAAAACT
>NW_016202814.1:0-2357 GCF_001687245.7 Rhagoletis zephyria
AGATGCTGCTTGTCGCTTGCTGTCGTCAAAGTGTTCCGAGCTTAAGGCAATTAAAAAAGCCATATTTCGAAATTTGATTGAAAACCCCAGGTGCTCCCGTACTATTGAAGAGCTTAAAATGAAGTAAGAGTAAAAGTAAAAGTAAAAGTAAGGCCGGTGCGTTCGCTTCAAAATTTTTTGGCAGTATAATCGGAGATATCCAGTCCAACAATCCAACAGAGCTCTCATTCCTCTTGAATCGAAACGCGAGATTCCTGTAAGGGTTCCAGGGATGCCAGTAGGGGCGCCATTCGGTGTACCACTAGGTTTATTCTAACGTTTCGATAGTCTATTGCTATACAGCATAGATATACTGTTGTTAATCCAACTAGGGATGAAGCGATACAAGTACATACTCTGTACTTTTCGCTCGATACCAAGTAATGCTCGTATGGAAACCCGCTTCGGCTTCGGCGCCTAGTTCTTCACGGCTGCTTATACGGCTTTCCCACGGCACCAATTACGTAGTTTGCTCTCTCATTCGTAGTTCGCACACACAATTTTGAATGCAATCCAACAGTTCGTGTTGGACGCACTGAGAGAAATATGACAGAAACAAGAAAGTTGTCTTTATGAAAAGTTTCTAGGCTAAGGAGTTAAACATATGCAAAATGAAGAAACTTCCACAGAGATTTCTTATCGATTTTATTAATGAGAATATCTTTAAAAATTCAGAGGGAAAACAACTTGATTGCACCATTTAAAAATGAATTCTTCATAATTTTATGAGTTGTTTTCTTGAATTCATTTGAAAATACCTCTTATTAAATTTATGTTATGTTTACTCCATGCTGAAAGACCCGAAAACTTGAAGTTTTAGAACGGTAGACAGGATAGATATTAAAATAAACTTATTTAAAAAAAAATATAGAGCAGTAAATATATTCTGTGAATCCGGCGAAACTTTCCGACTGGATTTCGGCTAATATGCGTATGATGCAAAAACGCGCGAGTGCAAATTTCATTTACGCCTGTAGTATGACTATGTGTTAAACACATACATATGTACATTAGGGTGATCCAAAGAAAGTAAAGTCGGAATTTTTTTATTTTTTTTTTATTTTTATAAAAAAATATTTGGAAAAGCTTAACTGGAAATTATTTTTTAAGCCTCCTCATGGAAAATAGTGTTTGCGGATTAAACACTTTTAATTTTTAAGAATTCTATGATATTCCTCCATATCAAATGCATAGAAAACTTTCAATGCGACATATTTTTTGATTTCAAAACAAAAAACAGTAGTGGCGTTCACTAGCTTTTGACAATGCGACTTATCGAGTTGTAAGCTAACAATTTTAGTTGTTTGCAGTAACGATTGTGCGATTCGCTAACTGTGCTGCAGCTAATGGGCACAAATCCTAGTTGCTCGAGTGACCACAAAGTTCACAAGCATTTTATATGGAAGAAAATGCGCAGCACACTCCACAAAAAGATTCTAAAAAATCAACGGCAAGTTTTAGCGACTTGAAACTTGCACTTTATTAGACTAAAATTGAAGCAGCTAAAAAACTGCATACCCGAAAATCTTATAAAGATTCTGAATAAAAAGTCCAAAATATTGGTGAACATTTTTTTAAATTTGATTGATTTTTGTGAATTTTGTGCAAAGCTTTGAAACCTTTATTTATGTGGTTTCAGTTGTTATATAGTAAAAGGAACTATTAAAACTAAAATTATTAAAAATATATAAATACACATAAGTAGCAAACAACATAATTTAGAATTTTGCTGCCATATTTTACTCCCAGCTATAAATAAAAAGTTAAAAAAAAACATTTAACACGAAAAAGATTGTTTATATTAAAACAAAACACTGCATGCACATTTTTATACATATTTATTTTCAAGACTGATTTTATTATGCTAGTGTGATGATGATTTATAATGAAAAATTTAAATATGCACTTCTGAACATATATGATATTTAAATTTTTTATAAATGATGTACACGTATTAATTTGAAAATTATTGTAAAATTATAACCGGAACACATATAGACAAGTTTTAACAAACAAATTTTTTGTTATTTAATTTATATTCCTTATTTTTAATAGTGTATTTTGTAATATTTAAATAAAATAATAAAAAAGACTATGAATGCAGTTTTGTAGCCCATTCAATTTTAATATAATAAAGTGCAAATTTGATGTTTGCGCAAAATCCTTTGATTCTTGATATTTTTTCCCCATACGAAAAAATTGTACAACGTACCTTTTATGTTTTATTAACAACACTAATCTAGATTTCGTCAAATTAGCGGCCTTTGTCATCGTTAACGACAACAGCTGATTTGGCGCTAACGAATGTTGTTAGGGAA
>NW_016202815.1:0-247 GCF_001687245.7 Rhagoletis zephyria
TTGTTAATATTTCTATTATTAGAATGTTTAACTTTTAGGTGTGCTCTCCCTAAGTTATTAGTTTTTTGTTATTTGATGACCTTATAACAATTATATTCAACAATTTTATGAGCTTGATGCCGTTTTAAGTGAAAACTTATTGTGGAAAAGCAACAATAATTTGAAAAAATGGTAGAAGTGATAGCTATTTCGGAAATCACCACATTTCCTCATCAGACTTCTTTCAGTAGGATTCGAACCGACGATC
>NW_016202815.1:650-1083 GCF_001687245.7 Rhagoletis zephyria
TGCAATCAAGCGAAGCTATTCCGCTGCAATTCATTTGGTCATGTGGTTGTTGGTTTTGTTGGTTTTTGTTAATATTTCTATTATTAGAATGTTTAACTTTTNATAATGAGCTCGAGGCCATTTTTTAAATGAAAATTTATTGTGGAAAAGCAACAATAATTTGAAAAAATGGTAGAAGTGATAGCTATTTCGGAAATCACCACATTTCCTCATCAGACTTCTTTCAGTAGGATTCGAACCGACGATCACCACTGACTCAGCCAGTTACCTACGCACTGTGCTAAGTTTGGCTTGCTTATTCTTGTTGCTTATTTCCACTATTTCACTTTACTAAGCCAACTGCAATCAAGCGAAGCCATTCCGCTGCAATTCATTTGATCATGTGGTTGTTGGTTTTGTTGGTTGTTGTTAATATTTCTATTATTAGAATGTT
>NW_016202815.1:1200-1391 GCF_001687245.7 Rhagoletis zephyria
ATTTCCTCATCAGACTTCTTTCGGTAGGATTCGAACCGACGATCACCACTGACACAGCCAGTTGCCTACGCACTGTGCTAAGTTTGCCTTGCTAATTCTTGTTGCTTATTTCCACTATTTTACTTTACTAAGCCAACTACAATCAAGCGCAGCTATTCCGCTGAAATTCATTTGATCATGTGGTTGTTGGT
>NW_016202815.1:1615-1731 GCF_001687245.7 Rhagoletis zephyria
AATTTTTTTTTTCATTTGAAGCACCCTGTGTTCGCTTTCCAAATGGTTGCATACATTTAGGCATATGCATAGTAAGAGGAAATGCGCTACAATTGATTATTAGCCGTCATCGATTC
>NW_016202815.1:1869-2357 GCF_001687245.7 Rhagoletis zephyria
ACTCAAACATAGCGAGCGAGAAGTGGCGAATCGACGACGGCATGGCATCTTATGACACCCACAATGCACAAGATACTAATTCCTTATTAACAATATCACAATTATCGGGGAGGCTCAAGAAGCCCACAACAAACACTACCGAGAAAATTATTCCCGGAAATTTTCTCGTGAAGTATGTAACCGTGACATATATAACCGGCTGTTAGTGAGCTCGGACTCGTTTTTAAGCAGTATTTCGGTTCATGACCAAAAAAAGAAAAAATATCAAATCGTTTTCCCCAGACACAATAAAGCTGCTGTTACCCTCTAAATCCGTTGTCAAAGATGTGACAAAGGAATAGTTTGAGGCCAGCGAAGATTCTGAAAGCGAAAACTAATTAACCAATGNGGAATAGTTTGAGGCCAGCGAAGATTCTGATAGCGAAAACTAATTAACCAGTGATAGTGTACACACATTTTATAAATAAAGGTAGTCAATATATTTAAAT
>NW_016202816.1:0-2357 GCF_001687245.7 Rhagoletis zephyria
GTTTTGTAGCACATTCAATTCTAGTCTGAAGAAGTGCAAGTTTCAATCGGCTAAAAAATTCCGTTGATTTTTGAGAATTTTTTTGGTTAAAGGTGTTTCACGTTTTTTCCATACAAAGTATGTCGACAATTTTCTTTTATATGGAGGACACTGCCAGCAAAAAAATTGCCAAAAATCAACGGAATTTTTTAGCCGCTTGAAACTTGCACTTCTTCAGACTAGAATTGAATGTGCTACAAAACTGCATACCAGAATTTTTTCTACAGATTCTGATTAAAAAGTTTGAAATTTGGGTGAAAAATTGCAAAATTTTTATAATTTTTATACAAAGTTTAAAATCTGAATTTATATGGTGTTTGTTGTATAGCCAGCTAGGCTTTTATAAAAAAATAATAAACATTAAATAAACAAAAGACAAATAGCCAAAACTGGTCAAAATATCGCACTCCTATTATTTTGTGGACAACTGTAGGAACAGTTTTTAATGCACATCGTTAAGTTGCAGTTGGAAAAAAAATTAAGATGAAAATGTGATTTTATTGCAATTAAAAATATTTTTTTTTTTAAAGTAATGCGAATTTTTAAAATTCACAAAAAAGTTAAACTTTTATTTTATACGTATAGCATTCAGAAGCTAGACTAAAATGAAAAAAATAAATAAAAGAGCTTCCTGGTTCTGTTTATTAAAATTTATTATATGTTGACGATTTTTACATGCAAATGACGATTTTTGAGAGCCAAACTGACGATTTCTCACTTCAATGACCTGGCAACACTGACTGCAACTCGCAATTTAACCTGAAAAGAGACAACAATATGATTACTTCTTTTAAATCCAGCCCCTTCAGCTAGAGTTTCTATGTATGTACAAGTAATACTTACAAAGCCAAGTGCCTTAATCGCCGCCTGGCTATCCTGCACTCTAAAAAGTGCATGTAAAACTACTATTGAAAAGGGTTTATTTTTCAACCAGAATCTATGTATGTAAATAAATATACGCATAAGATGTTGAAGATTTGATTTTAGACATGAGATGTTTAAAATGTATACACAAATATATGCTTGAAATATTTAAAGCAAACCGAAAAAGTTCCATATGCTTATTTAAACAAAAAAACCAAAACGAAATAATCAAACAAGTAATTTTCAGCACAAAAAAAACCGACTTAAAAAATATATATACATATATATATTTCATTATCCAATGATCGGATCTAAACCAGATTAGTATGGGACCGCCTCTGAGACACTACCTTTCCGACACAAAAAGAGTTATCGAAATCGGTTGACGTGGTCCAAAGTAATGCGGTAACATATATAAAAAATAAAAAATAAAAATAAAAAAATAAAATAAAAAACAAATAAATAAAAAAAAAAATAAAAAAAAAAAAATAAAATAAAAATAAAAAAATAAAATAAAAATAAAATAAAAAAAAAATAAAAAATAAAATAAAAATATTCCGACGAACTGATAACCTCCTCCTTTTTTGGAAGTCGGTTAAAAACTGTTTGCGTTTGTCTAGTCTAAGGTGTAAACGCATTATTATTTTTTTTCGCTAGTCCTACATGGTTTGCATGCACTTGCTGGCGTACACACGCCGGCGATCGTTTATGATCACATTTTATATTCAAGCCTGAAAGTATGCTACGATTTTGTTTATATGTACATATTTCATTCTCTCAACCAACATTCATGTTTTTTTTTTACGTCCACTTTCAATGTCTAACTGCTGGCCACCTTGCTTTAATCGAAGCGAAGGAAAAAGCAAACAATGAAAGTAAGTTTATATGTATGTAAGTGAAGTATTACTATTAAGTATAATTTATGCTTATCTGCAGAAAATAAAATATCGCCTATTATAACGAATTCCATTAAAATGTACGGCTTTTCACGCTTCTTGTTTTTTTTTTTTTTATACATACGTATGTAGGTATGTATGTATGTACTTTATTTTATATCGTTCCAGAGATTGAATTAAGTTATATGTAGGTACATAAATGTATGCGCATTACTGGTGTCCCTATACTAACTTTAATATAATCTATTTATTTGTAATAAATATTTGATAGTTATTGATGTTAAGTTCTTTTATAGTCAGAATGACTTACCTAACAATTCAGCGGTTCATTCAACTTCGATTTTTATTGTAATGCTTGTGCATACATATACATATAGATATATGCATTTTTAATAACAAATTACCTTTTTTTTCTATCTAGACACATAAGTAGAGTAGCAAACATATTTCCGTTTCATCGTTATCACTGGTCAGTATCTTCAGCCACAACGCGACCAGCAAAAAATTTAACAAACATTTGGGGTGTTCACAGTTCGTTCCAAATTGTGTCTGAAAATG
>NW_016202818.1:0-2357 GCF_001687245.7 Rhagoletis zephyria
TTGGTAAAGAATTGTTGCAACCATCAATTTTGAATAAATTAGCTTCAATATTTACTGATTTATCGAAGATTTTGTATTTCTCGAAATTACCGTTATATGGGATGTGGGCGTGGTTATTGTCCGATTTTATAAATTTTCGGCCATTTGGTATGTTGTACCAGGACCAAAAACTGTGCCAAGTTTGGAAGAAATTGGTGTAGCGGTTACCAAGATATACACATGTAACCATAAGTGGGCGTGGCTACGCCCATTTTCCAAAAATTTATAATATTCTTATTTTTCGTCTAAAACTTATTGTAAATATCAATTTTGAGTGAATAATCTTCAGTAGTTACTAAAATATCGCAGTTTTCGTATTTCTGAAAATTACCGTTATATGGGAAGTGGGTGTGGTTAAAGTCCGATTAAGCCCATTTTCAATACCATCCGTCCTACGCCCAAAAGAAGTTCACGTACCAAGTTTCGTTAAGATATCTAAATTTTTAATCGAGTTATCGTGTGCACAGACGGACGGACGGACAGACAGTCACCGCTTAATCGATTTCTCTTTTCATTCTGATCATTTATGTATACATTTGTCTATATCTATCTCGATTCGTTTTGCCTGTTACAAACAACCGTTATGTGAACAAAGTTATAATACCCTTGTGCACAAGTGCGCTCGGGTATAACAATTTCGATCCTTTCCTACAAAGTTGTTTATGTATATGGGACGTTCCATGTCAAACGGACCAAAGCTCTGCCCAAAATTCTATGCAATAGGAATTAACGTAAAGCATTTCGGATATCGGGGTTGCAGATTACGAATCTGCAGTCAGTGAAATTTAGAAGTGGCGGAGATAAAAAATTAAAATCGATTGGATTCGTTGAAAACTTTACAATTTAGAGTTTTGAAAGTTGCTGGTTATAAATCTAAAATCAGATTTTAAAAATTCAAAATGATGCACTCTTAAAAGTGCATGTAAAACTATTACTGAAAAGTATCTTTTTTTCAACCATATCCTGTATAAATATACGCACAAGATGTTCAAGGTTTAATTTTGAACATGAGGTGTTTAAAATATACACATGAAGTGTTTAAAATTGCAAAAATTTTGAAAGTAAAAATAAATTGTTTAATAATAATAAACATTCATTGCTAATGTTTACTCAATTTTAAGCATTTGATGTGTAAGGTGAAACTGTTGAATCTCCTCGGCTTCATCAGGGATAGTAATCGGTTCAGTTGAATAATGACTTGAATATACTCTTTCGATTTTAGGTACGTGTGTTCTCCTGACACTCACTTCAAGAAATTCACTAGAAAAAAATTTAAAATTTAGTATAAAAAAGTGCATGAGAGAGATTTTTGCAATCTTGCAGAGTGCGGCCATATTTACTTTTTATCACATTCATAAAGTTTGACTGATCAAATTGTTCACATTGTCTCTACTTTCATAAAGAAATTTAAAATTTAAGCAGACAAATGCCTTAAGCCAAATTTAAAATTGCGCGGCGGGCGTAGCTGATGTTTCGCTTTGTATAAAGTGTTAAAAAAGTTGTGAATTTTCGAACAGCAAAGAGGTGTGAATTAAGCATAAAATACGATATCGAGCTGAAATATGGCATACTTACTAAAGTGAAAAACATTTTTTCTGTGAACTCAGCGAAATACATGCATACATACATACGTACATATGCATGTACGCCAGTTCAGATAATAAAAAACAAACTCCCATATACATAGATATGTACATATCGGAGACTTTTTTCAGTAGGACCTATCTGGAGTTTCGACAAAAAGGAACTTTTTGATGTTAGAATCCATCTGAGACATAACTGTCATCACCGACTGCAATTTTAACTTTGAAATTCATTAGTTAATTCGTCTAAAAAACGACATACATGACAATTAAGTCTAAGGTGGATTTTTGTATACGAATTTCACATTTGTGAAAACTACAGATAGGTCATATTGCATATAAGCCCTCGATATGCTACATACATATGTATGTAAGTAGATAAATAGATTTTCCAATGAAATTGCAAGTAGCTTTGTGCTTGCGACAAGCTACAAATCGAATAAGTATGCCAAAAAGTGACATTAAACTATCATTGTTGCTGCAACGTTGCACCAATTTTCACAGTATGCTCGTATGCACGTATGTATGTATGTATGTGCATTTAAGTGTGCGGCGTAAAACAGTGTTGACAGCTTGAAACCGTGAATCAAAATTGCTCGTCAAAGTAGGCGGTCGTTTAACACAATCTCTCCTGCACACACACACACACACACACACACACACACACACACATGAAAGGGCCATACATTTTAACTTATTTTTGCAATTTTTCTGATGTCAACTTTATGGTTTCAA
>NW_016202819.1:0-224 GCF_001687245.7 Rhagoletis zephyria
GTTTGGGGTCGCCAAGGCCTACTACGTATATTGCGAGTAAAGAAATGTTAAATAACATGAGACAATATTATTATGATTATGATTATCATTACTATTGTGAACTCCTATTCCCAATCAAGGATTCCCAAATTAAAGCGAAAGCAGAAGAGCATTTACGATCGCATGATGCAAATGTTAAGATAATAAGAGCTGCAGAACTGAACCATGAAGGAACATTTTTTTTA
>NW_016202819.1:270-1571 GCF_001687245.7 Rhagoletis zephyria
GATTCCCAAATTAAAGCGAAAGCAGAAGAGCATTTACGATCGCATGATGCAAATGTTAAGATAATAAGAGCCGCAGAACTGAACCATGTAGGAACATTTTTTTACAAGGTCGTGTAGTTTCTGGCGTGTGCCGACATCAACGGTAACAAAAATAGCGAAGTCTCTTCTGCCTTTTCCAAGCTGGATAAGGAAGCAAAGCGAATGCGCCTGGTGGTAAACGAGGACAAGACGAAGTATCTCCAGTCACCGCGTTCGCGCCTTGGAACCCACGTCACTGTTGACAGTTATAATTTCGGGAAAGTGGAGCATTTCATTTACTAGGGGACCAGCACTTTCACCGATAAAAATATCAGCATGGAAAACCCACGCAGAATGACTCTTGCCAACAGGTGCTGCTTTGGACTGAGTAGGCAATTGGGGAGTAAAGTCCTTTCTCGACGTACAAAAACCGCACTCTATAAGTCACTCATCATGCCCGAGCTGTTATATGCCGCAGAAGCTTAGACAATGACAACATTTTATGAGGCGGCTCTTGGAGTATTCGAGAGAAAGATCTTACGGAAGATATACAGGCTTCTACGCATGGGCGACGATGTTACCGTAGACGATGGAACGATGAGTTGTATGAGCTTTACAACCAAATGTACATAGTGCAGCGAATGTATATAGAGCGGCTCCGCTGGCTTAGACATGTCGTTCAATAGGAACCGAAGTTTCAGGTGTAAAAGAATTCAACTCGCAAGCCGATGGTGGTAGCAGACGAATAGGAAGCACCCATGGCAATGGAGAGACCAAGTTGGCACAGAGAGAAATGACTGGCGTTCTTTGTGGAGCTCGGCCAAAATGGCGTAGGCGGTTACAAAGCCAAAGTAGAAGAAGAATATGCAAATGATAAATGACGGAGTTGGGGGACCATTTTCTTGGATGCGCCAGGAGGAACTAGCAAAATATTCCTTATCAGATGGATTCTGGCAACGGTTCGATCAAAAAATTACATTACCTTAGCTATCGCTTCGTCTGGAATTGCTGCGACATTATTACCAGGTGGAAACATTGCCAATTCAGCTCTTTAGCTGTCATTGAACATATAAAGGGCCATTCACATACAACTTTCCTCGCTTTGCTTGACAGTTCAAACTTTGATAACAATATTTGTAATATAGATAACAATATAATAATATACATTAATAATAGCAATAAAAACTCCAATTTATCCTATTTTTGTCATTAAATGCAAATGCAAGCGCACGAGAAAAGATACATGTAGAGAGCTGATTGCCAAAGCGGGCAAAAGTTGGGAG
>NW_016202819.1:1677-2357 GCF_001687245.7 Rhagoletis zephyria
TTGTTTGGGATGAGTGCACCATGGCACATAAAAAATCGTTTGAGGCTTTTGATCCATTGTTGCGAGATTTGCGTGGAAACGTTCAACCATTCGGGAATGCACCGATATTGCTCGCAGGAGATTTTACGAAAACATTGTCTGTAGTTTCTTGATTAACACGAGAGATAAATGCTTGCCTGAAATAGTCAAAATTGCGTCCAAGACGAACATACATACACTGCAGCTGAAGTATTCGCGCCACAATAACTGGACATTGGGAACGCAAAGTTGCCAGTCAATGAGAGATTAAGACGAATTTTATGGCCTGATAATTTTTGTAAATTAGAAACATCGAAAGGAGAACTGATCGAAAGAATGTTTCTTTATTAAGAAAATTAATTTTAGGAATCACGATTGGCTCAGTGAACGTACTATTCTTGCTGCGAAGAATAAGGAGGTCTATCAACTAAATAATAGTGGTATTGACAACAGTCGTTGCTTGATCTTTTACCAGACTGCCAGACCACTTGCTCACTTTGGTGAATACTACTAATGTTATTCAATCCAGCATTCAACGTGAGGAAATAGCATATACGTCGATAAACACCGTTGTGGGAAAAGACCATCCAACGAAATTTTTGAACCCGATTGTTCTTCCAGGGAGACCCCACATACCGAAATTGAAAATAGGTGTGCCAATT
>NW_016202820.1:0-2357 GCF_001687245.7 Rhagoletis zephyria
ATAATATTATTAAGCTTAATCAAATTAAGTAAATAGTCGTTCCACTAAAAACGACGTTGGTGAAATTCTGAAAAAAAATTTTAAATACTAGATCGGTGATAGATATAAGTGGTGTTTAATGAGACCGAAAAAAGTGCAGAGCAGCTCAAGTTTGAGCCGAACAGTGCAGCTGTCAAAAAAAAAAAAAAAAAAGAACAAGTTGGAGAATCAAATCAGAAATTTTATGCATTGCATTATGCAATTTTATTTGACCACTCATTATTTCTTATTTATCCATCGATTTTTTTCATCAGCAACTTGATTTTTTTTTGTAACAGAATTTTTAAAATTTTTCTTCTGCTAAAGTTTGATGTTTTTTCATTCTTTCATTAAAAAATAAAAAAAGCTAGAATGATCAATTAATTTGTCAGAAACTATAAGCCTTATCGGAAAGTGATGTATACATGGTTTATAGAGAATTTCATTAGCTACCATTTGCCGTATTTTGTATTAAGATTTTTAAATTGGTTCGTAAGATATACGTGATTAGACCAAATTATGATTTAAGCTGAATAACGGTGAATTGAAAATATCTCGAAAACGTATCCATAGAATAAAGAACTAACTAGACTTTCGGAATCACCGAGCAATTTTACATAGGAATTGGATAGTGTCATCCATAGAACATTTTTGCTGTAAACCAGTGTAATTGATGAGAGAAACACTAACTGTAACAGGCGCTCCTTAGTGTAGACTAGGCTTACTTATTCGAAACCACTTTTTTAGCCTAGATAGATAGATACAGTGACACAAACAAATATTCGTAATGTTTTTCGATCAAAATTTCTTTTTGTTATTTTTATATAAACCATACCACAACTTCCGAGGTAACTGACATTGTAGCATTTGTCTTGCAAAAATTTACCAATTTGTAGCAAATGTATACAGACCTGCGGGTCGCAGTGCATACTTTACCTTAATATACAGTGACTCAAACAAATGACCACGTGTTATTTTTTTTTTAATATTCGTCATATTTTTCCAGCTAATTTCTTTTTGTTAGTTTTATATAAAAATATCGTTCAAGTTATAACCAAAACTGTGTAAATCACAGTTTCAAACTTTATACAAAATTTAGGAAAATTTAACAAATTTTCATCAAAATTTCAAATTTTTATTCTGAAATTTTAGAATATTTTTGGGCATGCCTAACTGTAAAACTGTAATTATGATATTTTTGTGTGTGCAGGGTCGCCAACGGAAAATCCGAGCCCGGTACTAAATATGTGCCGGGCCCCTTCCTCACCTTAAAAATTTAGCAAAATATTTTTATTTTTCAAATTAATTTTCAGAAAGTTAAGGCAGACCATCTCCCTTTCGACAGGCTTAAGCGTAAACAGCATCACCAAAAAACTTAAAAAAATTTATATACCCATTTATAGCCACATACTAACTCCTATACACTCAGTTGTTTTTAATTTACTTCTCAGTACAAAGGTACATATTGCATGTAAGTAGATATGTATGTATCTTCAAGCAGACAATCTTATCGAAAATTATATTTGTTTGCTGAATGATTAGCAAAATGTTTTTTCTAGCGGAGTTAGACAAGTACTTTCTATTTAACTTTATTTTATTATTATTTAATTTCTGTACTAATTATGTTTTTACTGTTTTACTGCTTTATAGGGCTGCATTGACTGCAATGACTACACCATCGTCGCAATGCATGCATTCGATATGCAAACACCGCCACTGCGCGCCACAGCGGACGGGGAAAGCATAAATAAGAAAGTGGCAAATTCAATAACGATAGAGGTGTTGCGTGGCGGCATAGGCTTCAATTATACAACAATACGAATTCAAAAAATAACAAAACCCTCTTATCAATTACCAGTTGCAGACAAAGGTGACAAACCAGTTGACAATGAAAGTGTTAAAGTTACAGGGCGTAGAAATGTTGTTCGCGCCCACTATCAGTTTGTTATTTATGGTGTTAGTATATAAGTAAGAATGCACTGTTTGTACATACATACATACATACGTATACAGTAAGGTTGATAATAAGTACCTAAATAAAATAAGATAAAAGGAATGCATATAATGTCTAAATATGTGTGTGTTAGAGGGCTGCATGAATTCATTCAAAACTGCTTATGAATTATTCATATACAAAACGAATGAATGATTTTGGCTTAACATTTTTTTTTAAATTTGAGTGAATACCTGTTGAGATTAGGGCTGGGACTATCCGCACATTCGAATATCCGGATATCCATTCGGATTATCCGTTGACACGATTAAAATCCGGATAGTATGGATATCCGGTTAATATTCGCTTGTGCAAGTACTCGGATATCCGGATTTACGAAGATCCG
>NW_016202821.1:0-638 GCF_001687245.7 Rhagoletis zephyria
TGCCGAGGAGCTAGACGAAATCCATTAGCAAGTGCTTACAAAAGCAAAAGGTGATTTTTGGGCTGTTTGGGTATAGAGGCTTACATATGGTGTAGATGCAAAAAGATGAAAAATGATAAAATGCAAATTACAGCAAAGACGGCGGCAAAACAAATGTAAGAAAACCAACCGATCATATTGAAGGAGAAAGAGATGCACTTACCTTCTTGCTGTTCAGCATTGTTGAGTGTTGATGGTGGTAAGAGATCTGATGTCCGATGAGATACCCGAAGTAATCGGCACAGTCTTGAACAGTAGATGAACAATTGATTCGGTTGCAGAGATTCAGTTTCATAAACAGTTAAATAAGAACAATGAACAGAAGCACAAAGCAATCGCTGAAGACTTTGAAGAGAGTTAAAAACTGGTTGCCAACAAAAGCCAAACAAAAGTCCGTTCATCGGTCAAAATCTTGATTTTTTCCAAAATTGAACTCTGNCAAAAGTCCGTTCATCGGTCAAAATCTTGATTTAAAAAAATTGAACTCTGTGTCGACCTCTGGTGATGCAAATTTAAAATACAGAAAAAATCGTAATTTCAAAAAAAACAGTGTCCAACAAAAACAGCTCAAATCAGTTAAATAAAAAATAACAACAGTA
>NW_016202821.1:723-1533 GCF_001687245.7 Rhagoletis zephyria
AAACACGTTTCTAGATTAATAAAGGGCCGCTCAAAAGTCACAAAGGTGATGATAAAGACCAGCGTCGTCAGCAACAGGTACTTGTAAATGTCCATTACCAGAAACAGGTCAGAGTAGATTTTCTGGGAAATGCTGTTAATGACGGCAAAGATGAGCACCGAGTGGAGCAGGTAAGACTGGTAGGTGTATAGCCTGGTACTTTTTTATTGTTTTTACAATTTTTGTAAATACTAAAAAAATACTGGTATTTCAAAAAATTCACAAATTTCAGAAGAGGTTTCGTTAGGAAAATTTAATATATTTTTAAATTTATGTCCAGTGTGTTTTAAATTATATAACTGTTGTTTCATTAAATTTGTCTCTTCATCTGTTAAATGAACAGTAGAATTAGATTTAATAGCTTCTGAAAAAATAAATGCACAAAGTTTGTGTGTTTGTAAAATTTTTTCATATAATTTTACTTTAATATTTAAATCTTTTTTTCTATNTGCATTAAATATGATTCATAAAAATTATTGCAAAACTAAACAATAATAAAATATGTAATTTTAAAATAAAGTAAACAGTTAAAACAAAATTAAAAACAAACCGAATGTTTGGTAAAAATATAAGTAAATTTAATGCTTATATCTTGAATTACTTGAATTTCATTTTCAATTTCTGTTTTGAGTTTTTTTGTTTGTTCAATGATTTCAATGATTTCATTTTTTGCTTTTTCTTCATTGTCAATTTTTATTTTTTTAATAGAATTAACAAAATTTTTGTTTACAAATTCAGTAATTATAGTAATGTGACGATGTTGTTTATTAG
>NW_016202821.1:1553-1810 GCF_001687245.7 Rhagoletis zephyria
TTGTTTATTAGAAAATTCGCATCCGTTAATGCAATAATTAGTGTTATCTATAGCCCAACAATTTTTTACATAGGGTTGCCCTACAACAATGATCATTTTTTATTATGAACAAAAACAAACACGTTATAGTTTTACCTATTAATTTAACATCAACGCCAGATAGTTGATAATGCTCTTGACATTGAGTTTTGTAATGAACAGACCCGTAAGTAACTTGACCGATGCATTTATTTGCAGTGCAGATTGTACTTGAATAA
>NW_016202821.1:1842-2095 GCF_001687245.7 Rhagoletis zephyria
TTTAAATCATCAAAAACAATTTTTAAGTTTTGCGCTAACTCAATTATATTTTTGTTTACATCATTCAATTGATTTTCTTGATTTATTATGTAATCAATATTTGTTTCAAGCAAAAAATTTAAATCTACTAGTGGTTTTACAATTTGATAAATAAACTTTTGGCCATTGCTCAACGAAATAGTTTTTTTTAAATTATGAATAGGTAAACGTGCTATAGCTTTTAACATCATATTAGTTTGCTTAACTGAATTAT
>NW_016202821.1:2156-2357 GCF_001687245.7 Rhagoletis zephyria
TTTTGCTAGTAAAAATCGATATGATTCATTGTCAATAAAAAAACAATTTTTTAAGGTTTTTAGCGTCAAATTAAACTCATTTTCTAAATATTTTTTTATCATGAAAAAACCATCACCTGGTAGAAAGTGTGTTATTCGACTAAAAGTAAAACAAAAAACAATGTTTTGGAAAGCACTTTTATGCAATTGACTGAATATTTC
>NW_016202822.1:310-1947 GCF_001687245.7 Rhagoletis zephyria
AATTTATATGAAGCTTTTAACAGCTACAGCTTCAATTTTAATGAAATCTGGTCCAGAATCGTTTGTAGTTGATTGTAGTTTCAAATTTTATTTTTTTTATTTGAAAAATAAGTGCGTAATGCGTTTTTTTTCAATTCATATGAAGCTTTTTAACGCTACAGCTTCAATTTTAATGAAATCTGGTCCAGAATCGTTTGCAATTGAATGTAGTTTTAAAATTTTTGTTTGTAGTTGAAAAATAAGTGCGTAATGCGTTTTTTAAAAAATTCATATGAAGCTTTTTAACGCTACAGCTTCAATTTTAATGAATTCTGGTCCAGAATCGTTTGCAATTGATTGTAGTTTTAAAATTTTTGTTTGTAGTTGAAAAATAAGTGCGTAATGCGTTTTTTTTAATTCATATGAAGCTTTTTACAGCTACCGCTTAAATTTTAACGAATTCTGGTCCAGAAGCGTTTGTAGTTGATTGTAGTTTAAAACTTTTTTTAATTGAAAATAAGTGCGTAATGGGTTTTAAAAAAAAAATATATGAAGCTTTTTACAGCTACAGCTTCAATTTTAACGAAATCTGATCCAGAATCGTTTGTAGTTGATTGTAGTTTTAACAATTGTTTTTGTTTTAAAATAAGTGCGTAATGCGTTTTTTTTTAAGTTCATATGAAGCTTTTAACGGCTACAGCTTCAATTTTAATGAAATCTGGTCCAGAATCGTTTGTAGTTGATTGTAGTTTTAACAATTGTTTTTGTTTTAAAATAAGTGCGTAATGCGTTTTTTTTTAAGTTCATATGAAGCTTTTAACGGCTACAGCTTCAATTTTAATGAAATCTGGTCCAGAATCGTTTGTAGTTGATTGTAGTTTTAACAATTGTTTTTGTTTTAAAATAAGTGCGTAATGCGTTTTTTTTTAAGTTCATATGAAGCTTTTAACGGCTACAGCTTCAATTTTAATGAAATCTGGTCCAGAATCGTTTGTAGTTGATTGTAGTTTTAAATTTTATTTTTTTTAGTTGAAAAATAAGTGCGTAATGCGTTTTTTTTTAAGTTCATATGAAGCTTTTAACGGCTACAGCTTCAATTTTAATGAAATCTGGTCCAGAATCGTTTGTAGTTGATTGTAGTTTTAAATTTTATTTTTTTTAGTTGAAAAATAAGTGCGTAATGCGTTTTTTTTTAAGTTCATATGAAGCTTTTAACGGCTACAGCTTCAATTTTAATGAAATCTGGTCCAGAATCGTTTGTAGTTGATTGTAGTTTTAAATTTTATTTTTTTTAGTTGAAAAATAAGTGCGTAATGCGTTTTTTTTTAAGTTCATATGAAGCTTTTAACGGCTACAGCTTCAATTTTAATGAAATCTGGTCCAGAATCGTTTGTAGTTGATTGTAGTTTTAAATTTTATTTTTTTTAGTTGAAAAATAAGTGCGTAATGCGTTTTTTTTAAATTCACATGAAGCTTTTTACAGCTACAGCTTCAATTTTAATGAATTCTGGTCCAGAATCGTTTGTAGTTGATTGTAGTTTTAAAATTTTTGTTTGTAGTTGAAAAATAAGCGCGTAATGAATTCCGGTCCAGAATCGTTTGTAGTTGATTGTAGTTTTAAAATTTTTGTTTGTAGTTGAAAAATAAGTGCGTAATGC
>NW_016202822.1:2100-2357 GCF_001687245.7 Rhagoletis zephyria
ATATGAAGCTTTTTACAGCTACAGCTTCAATTTTAATGAATTCAGGTCCAGAATCGTTTGTAGTTGATTGTAGTTTTAAAATTTTTGTTTGTAGTTGAAAAATAAGTGCGTAATGCATTTTTTAAAAAATTCATATGAAGCTTTTTACAGCTACAGCTTTAACTTTAATGAATTCAGGTCCAGAATCGTTTTTTTTTTTAGTTGAAAGAAAACTGCGTAATGCGTTTTTTTTAATTGATATGAAGCTTTTTACAGCT
>NW_016202823.1:0-2357 GCF_001687245.7 Rhagoletis zephyria
CATTTCGCTGCTTACAAAAATGTTTAAATTGATAATTTATCTTAAGAAAGGGCAAAGGAGTCAGTGATCGGACTTAGAAAAAATTTGTGTGGTAGAATCTGGAAAAAAATGGATAAAAATGTGGTAGATTTCAAAAAAATGTACTAGATCTCAGGTTTTGGATCAAACTTTGTACACAAGTTAAAAAAAATCTGCAAGGTTTCACCTAAAGTGCAAACATTTTAATTAGAATCTAAAATAAAATTTATTTAAGTATAATAAAGTGCAAGATTGAAGTTGATAAAAATTGCGTTGAGTTTTGGCAATTTTTTTCCTCGACAGTTTCGAACAAATTTTGAAAGATTTCTGCAACCTTGCGGAGTGCTGCCAGCTTTTCTTTTTATCACATCACGATGTAGCGAACAAATGTGGCTCGTTCCAGAAATGCTACTTGGGATTTGCCGATTTTGACAATTCTCAAGTAAAAGTAAACAACGCTTTAGAAATTTGAGATGCACTGAAATTTGCTAATCCTTTCACAAAAATCGCCGGTTTTTATCATTTTCGCTATTAATTCTTTTTATAAATCATATATTTTGCAATTTAACACAATAAAACCATAATTGATGTCGAAAAATTGAATATTGATAAAATTTACTCTTTTACACTTTATTTTATCCTCCCATTCTGCCTGTTGTTGNATAAAAATTGCGTTGAGTTTTGGCAATTTTTTTCCTCGACAGTTTCGAACAAATTTTGAAAGATTTCTGCAACCTTGCGGAGTGCTGCCAGCTTTTCTTTTTATCACATCACGATGTAGCGAACAAATGTGGCTCGTTCCAGAAATGCTACTTGGGATTTGCCGATTTTGACAATTCTCAAGTAAAAGTAAACAACGCTTTAGAAATTTGAGATGCACTGAAATTTGCTAATCCTTTCACAAAAATCGCCGGTTTTTATCATTTTCGCTATTAATTCTTTTTATAAATCATATATTTTGCAATTTAACACAATAAAACCATAATTGATGTCGAAAAATTGAATATTGATAAAATTTACTCTTTTACACTTTATTTTATCCTCCCATTCTGCCTGTTGTTGGTGTTTAGTGTTGGAAAATTTTTGCTCTTAAAATTAAGAAAATTATGTTGAGCAAAAATAAACTACTCAAAACGCGAATGTGTGGTAGATTTCAGACCTTGTGTGGTAGATGTGGTAGATGCTCAAAAAAGTGGCAGATCTACAACAATGTGGTATAAGTCCGATCACTGAAAGGAATCTTACAAAGTATATGCAAACTTTAATTTTTAAAATTTTTTCATTTTAAATTACGACTTGTCCGACTATTTTTTACTAGTATACATTCATAGGCTGCCCATCGAATTTTTATTTATTTTTTTATTTCATGGCCCTAACCCCTAATTTACGTGTGTCAAGTTAGCACTACACTTTTCGAAATTGGAAAAGCTAACTACGGCATTAATTGTAGTGTTTCTGTTGTAAATTTGTTGTGGAAAGAAAAAATTTGTAGCTTTCGTTTTTTAAGAAAAAATGGTATGTAGTGCTAACTTGACACCTACACCCAGGGTTCGGATTTGCTTCATTTTAGCCCATCGCTCGCTCGTTAGTTTGCACTGAGCTAGCGCAACATACGAGCAACACGCGAGGCTGTTTGCAAATGAGCACTCGTTAAGTACGAGCGCACGCGCTGAGCAGCCAGCGAGCGAGTAAGCAAACGAGGGCAGCGCAAGAGTAGAGCGGCAAGCAAACGAGGGCCTCATTAGCTCTGCCCTCACGAGGGCGTCGTTGCGAGCGAGGCACTCATTTGCAGCAGCAGACGAGCGAGGCGAGTAAACGAGCGAGGCAAATGAGGCAAGCAGATTAGACAGGCAAACGCGTTGTTTGGTCGGCAAAAATGTATGGGATAAAAATTGCAGCAACTAAGAATTTCGAGTAAAGGATTGTATGCACGCATGCATATACATATGTATATACATACACATGTATATACACATGTTTGTATATATTCTCATGCACAGAAAAATAGATTCGTGCTATTTGGACCAGTTTTNACAGAAGAATAGATTCGTGCTATTTGGACCAGTTTTATCTACTAGGTAGGCACATATGTGCATACATATCTATGTAGGTATAATGTTTTTAATGTTCAATAATTTCTTATAAAATTTCAACTTATACACTTAGGTCTCTTTTTATGCGGATTTGAATTTATGCGGTTTTTCAAACATTTTTCGCTGTAGCGATTTTGCTTTTTTGAGAGCTTTTATTACTTTTTTTCAATATGCATGGGGCAATGCTTCTGATAAAGAATTTGTTGTTGTATTCTTACATACAAGTAATTACTAAGTAATTTGACT
>NW_016202825.1:0-2357 GCF_001687245.7 Rhagoletis zephyria
GAAAGACCGCAAAACAATTATAAAGCTTCGTAAACGGCTAATATAAATTCTCCAGAGTACCTTAGGCTATGGAAGGCTGGACTGCCTAGTAGAGAGTGTCGTGCTGATTTCACCTTATTTATACTATTTTTAGAAAATTTCCGGATATGCAGTTTTATAGCCTATTTAACTTTTGTATAATAGATCAACTTTTAGTTGGCTGCAAAATACCGTTGATTTTTGGCAATTTTTCTTTTTTTTGTTGACAGTGTTATGCATTTTCTTCCATAACGACATCAACAAAAAAGTGCCAAAAACCAACTGTATTTTGNCGAAATTTTACTAACTTATTCGCAGCTGGTCATTAGGATGGCGTACTTCTTTATTGATTTTTATTACTACTACTCCTTTAACGGCACGTACTTCTGATGGAAAAATGTTACAGAAGTCTGGAAGCCTATACTTGATATTGATGGTCAGCTCCTGCGAGAAACCATTCCCTCAAGTTCTGACCCTCTACAGCCTCCTCGCACCACCAATTCTGCCCTTGACAGAATGTTAATACAGAAAAAGGTGCTTGGAACCATTTCACAGACACAATAATCCGTGTAATCAGGAACGTAATCGAAGCCTTCAAGAATTGCAGAGTAGGTATCCAGACGCTGACCATAACAAAGCATGGGCACAACCCGTACGCAAATGCTTCAGCTAAAACTTTATAGAGTTGACAAAGAAACACAGAGCAGCGAAATCCATGTTTGAAATAGGTTTTGGCTAGCCCCGGGAAAGGAGAGGCCTAGGTAATGAATACATAAAATTGCTGAAGATTTTCAGTACACAATTAGGAAGTTTACTGCCGAATCTGAGTTAATTCTCCACTATGAAAACAGCTCTTAATCTAATACAAGATGCATTTTTGTGGTTGTGTGATAATGGTCCTTGGTCGAATTTCTCCATGGGAAGCTAGAAGTACGTCTCTTCAGTTCTCTTTTACCTAAAAATTAAACCAACTTTGTTATAAATCAAGCAACAAATTCGTTCAAATTCCCTTTCGAAATTAAATCAACGCCAGATAAAAGTAGATTACGATATGACATTAGAATTTTCGTAGTGAAATGCGACTACAATCTAAGAAAGGAACAAAATCACTGCAGTTATTTATGAACAAAAGGAAAAGTAGCGCAAAAATAAAAAGAGAAAGCCAAAAGTAGCGTACGACACACAAATCGGATCAAATAAAAGTTAAGTGGCTGATGAATGATTGTTATTAGGCGAGAAACGCATATCAAAAAGCATTGTTACATGAAATGGGGAGGCAAACAAGAGAAGCAAACCAAGTGATGGGAAATATGAAAATCATGGAGGAGTCCGGGAAATATTTACGCAGATAAAGAGAGGGGAAAATATTGTACATATGTTTGTACATAATTTAGTGTTAGCATAATAAAAGGAAGCTTTTTTGAGCGTGCAACAGTAGCAGCCATTTGGAAGTAAGCTATTGTGGGAAGGAGAAGCAAATAAGCTGGCTAATAGAACAAAGCTGCTTAGGCTTACCGCTGTCAGTAGTATATGTATTTAGTTACGCATATAATCTAGTTTTCGTGTAGTAAAAGGAACTGTTTCAAGTGCATGTGTACTTATGTAAATATAACAAAACATGTAGCTTAGCTATAAGTTTACTTAATTATTTGATGTTTTTTTAATTATAAGTAAACATAGCTTTGCAACAAAGAAGCCACAATAATTTTTCAAACAGCAAAATCTTAATCTTACTAATATTTAAAATGTGAAAGCTTGTGTGGGAGTGTGAGTATAGTTATTCCAATGAAATTTGGAATTTAGATAGGTTGCAACCTGGACTAATGAAAAGTTAATATGAAATAATTAGTATGTTAAATAAAATAGTACAACAATGTGGATGTATTTCGAAAATATTTTTGAACAGTTAAAAAGTCAAAATCGATTAATTTACAAGTTAAAGTAAATATTTTAATATGGTTGTAAAATGACATTTTTAAAAAAGTTCTACTGCGAAACTATTTTTGAAGAGGGTTGCCATGTATTTAGAAATTCAAAATCAATTTTAGTGACAAGTTAGGGCGGTTTTTTGAGGAGAGTTCCCTATAGTTAGAAAGTGTCGGTTCAATTAAATGAGACGCCATACATAAAGAGCTCGAAATCAACTTGTTTCAAAAATATTTTGAATAGGGTTGCCATCTATTTACAAATTCAAACTCAATTTAATTGACCAGTTAAGTAAAAATGAGCAAAGTTTATGTAGGCCTTAATTCTGATATACTTTGACGAGGGCTGCCACCTTTTTAGAAAGTAGAGAAGTTAATGTAAGCTTTACTTATAAAATATGTTTGAAGGTGGTT
>NW_016202826.1:0-2357 GCF_001687245.7 Rhagoletis zephyria
ATGAATGAGTGGCATTGTGCTACTATGATAGCACGGCCGAGTAATCATAGACAACTTATGTACAGTAGTCGAAAAAATTATATCCGCACCAAATTTTGACAAGTTTTAAAACATTATTTTTGTTGTTATTTAATTTCGGTTAGTTTTTTATAGTTCGTTCTTTACTAACATCCGTATAAATACAAGTTTAAGGTAGTGTCACACGATTGGGTATTTGCTAAAATTTGGTGTAAATCGTATCCCAATTGTTTGAACATCCAAAATATTTTTCATTATACCAATCACGAAAATTAATTTATTGAAATTTTTCAATAGAACATCGCTGTATTATACCAATCTTTTGACTGCAAAAAAAAAATGTCCCACTTTTTTTTACCAATAGCCCAATATAAAAATTTACAAATCTGTACAAATGTACCAATCGAGTGACACTGCCTTAAAAATTTATGCAATTAAAAAAAAATCTACAAATTTTCGTTAAAATATCCAGTTTTTTAATTAAATTGTGAGTATGCAGTTTTGTAGCCCATTGAATTCTAGTAGAATAAAGTACACGTTTCAAATGGCTAAAAATGTCGATTGATTTTTTAGAATTTTTAAAAGTTCGAAATTTGTACGAAAGTTTGTTGAATTTGTTTTTTTAATATTGCACAAATGAGTAGTCCACTTGCAAACAGCGTTATGTGATTTTATAATAGTGATCCATAAATAATAATAATAGCTATCTTTTTTTAGCTTTTCGCGTTCGCTCTTCCATGAAGATTGGTCTGCTTCTTTTTTACGACGCCTTCCACTAGGCACCGAAACTACCACGTTTTCTTGCAGTTTTCTAAGTTCATCAGAAGATGGAGACTTTTGAAAGTGTATAAATAAGTATTATAGCGACTTTTGCAACAGTAGTTAACATTTGATGCTATTTTTTCAGAAAATATAAAGATTTTGCACTGTATTGTTAGTGGACATGAAACTACTTTAAATACTGGTACGTTACTCACCAAAAACCCCCAGAACCCCCACATAAATGGTAGTACGCACATTTAACCACTCAGCCACAGCATACATATCCCACTTTTTATCTCTTGGAAAATTTTAATACCGTCTGTCACTATGTATATAAAATGTTATTTACTTAGCCGATTCATGTCTAGAAGTCGCACATAAATTTTTAACATTGAGGCTAAAATATTTTCATATCTTCGAACTATGCAATACCAAGCAAAACAGAAGCCATGAGTCATAAAATTTGCAAGTACATAATTTCAAATATTAAAAACCGTTACGATGTGTGGTAAATATTAGTGCAGCGTGCTACACCCTATGGTGGATATTATGCAACAACACAAATACTCAGTAAAAAAAAAAAACCAAACTATTGTCATTTAATGTGCCGCCAGAGCGAATACTTAACATTTATTGTCAATTTACTTTGCCGCTAGGCAGCACTAAATGTTGCATAATAAAGAAAGGTTGCCTAAAGAGGAGGGGCGGGCAGGCATGCAACGCTAACTTTGTTGCAACCATGACTTATGTGAGCTTACTAAATAAAACAACTCCACACCGCCAGCGGTTGTCATTTGATGGGACTGCCGCCATTTCTTGTATTCAAATCAAAGTTGAACAATATTTTTCTGCAATTTTGCACTGCAGCAAAATATAGTTGAGTGGCGCCACAAATCTTGCAACCGGCTGCCAGCGTGCAACAATGCAGCGAACGTGGCTTATTAGTCGTAAATTTCATGAAAAATAACTATGCGACGGATAAGTGTCGTGGCTGAGTGCTGCCGGCTGCCGGCTGCTGGCTGCCACTTGGCTACTGTTGTCTACAAATGTGTTATGTGATGATACCAACAACAACAGCCATTATTATTAGCAATTGCCGCCGAATTGCAGACAAGCCAGCAGAAAGATGTAGCGACGGACGTGGCAGCAAAGGCAGCTTATGGTACGTGACACATCAGCGGCGTCATGCGCTAGACGTCGACGACATTGGGGTTCATACTGCGGTGGCATCATGCAAATTGGCACTTCCTTTCGTCATCTCCAATTGCTGCATAGCATAGCAATACAGCAAGTGGCATGCCACAGCATACAAATAGTAAATACTTACCTACATAAATCAGACATGGTCAGTTCATCAGCGCGTCATTGAACATCTTGGCAGTAACAACAAAACGAATATCTACACATACACCCGTAAAATAATACCACATCGCAGAGAGTGGCTTGCAGCAGTGTGACGCGCACTTACAACTTCGCACGCAACCGCATGTTGCACTCTCAACCCAAATGCTTCTACGTATGTATCTACATATGTATGTACAGTGACGAGCAAAACTGTAACATGGAGTAACACTTTT
>NW_016202827.1:0-2357 GCF_001687245.7 Rhagoletis zephyria
GAAAACAGGAAATTGTTAATTTTACGTCACAGACATCGGCAACGCCATCCAAATCATTAAATTATTAAAGCACAAAAAAGTTGTAAAACAGTTCACATAAAACTAATTAAAAGTCCGTAATGAAAGCTAATTTAGGCAAAGTGCTACGAGCACCTTAATGTTTCAGTACGAAAAAAAACTGACTAATGGTTTCGTTCAGTAATTAAAGCCAGTAAAGTTGGTTATTGTGATAATGACAGTGTCGCCACGTTTGTCAGAAAAATATACAGCGAGACAATTTTTTCAAGATCGGTACTGTATGGCAAAATAAATATAAGTGAAGTATTTAGGAAATAAATATATATCATACGATTGTGTTAGGAGTGTAGAAGTTGAAGAAAAATTTAAATTTGAAGAAATTAAATATGCAGAAACGACGGCAACCTGTTTTTCTATGTCTTATAAAAATTTCACAGCTGAATCGATTGACACTAGCTAGCTCATACGTTTTTCTCGATTTGTTTTTTTTTTTGGATTATGATACACTTGCAGCAAAGTTAGGTACTAAATACTAGGTATGAAGAAAAAAATTCTACAATAAAGGTACCGAAAAAATATATATATGTGTTTGCGTTGCATAATTCGTCATATGTTATTAGTACAATGGCGTCTTACATTAGAAAATGGCGTCTTATATTAGAAAATTAAATACTCGCTGTCCATCTGAATCGTCTCTAATAGCAAAAGCTGCTGTAAATCTTTTTCAGGGAGAAGCCAAAATCTAATTTAAATCCAAAGTTTTCACGGCAGAATTTGAGTACTTAAGAATTTAAGTATTTAAAGTTCCTAAACACTACAAAGCTTTGATATTTGCAAGATTTCTTAATAATAAACGGTTCAGGAAAGGGAATAATAATCGATAATTTATGTTTTACATTATTATATATTTAGGGAAAAATTTATTGTTCATTTATGTAAGTTTGAAAGCCTAAAATTAAATAACTTTTTTTCTAAAACTTATTCAAGTAAAGATTTTCCCATATATTTGAGCTTTCTCAGAATACTTATTAAATTTGACATATGTAATTCTGTGCAAGAAGTCACAAAAAGTTTCCATTAAAGTGAGAAAAGCAAATAAAAGACGAATTGCGAATGCAAAAGTTTAAGTATTTACATATGTATCCACATACATACATACATACGCACATATGCATAAGCAAGAATGTTGCAAACAAGTTGAAGTCAACAAAAAGGTGAAATGATTGAATTATGTACTTCTTAATTAAAGCCAGCTGCTTCGAGTTACTTTAATCAAAAATAAATGACAACTTTAAATGAGTTTATTCAGCATATTTGTGATTTTATTGAAAAATTATTTCAGTAGTGAATGAAATTAACAAAAATACATACATACATACATACATTACGTAAATGTTGCAATTACGAGGATGTTTGCAATAAGTGATTTAAGATACAAAACAAAGTTAATTAAATCTTTTGCTGTTAAACTTCTTTTATTCGATTCACTTGGAATAATATTTCGGCGATAACACTTTGGTAATTGTTCGACTGAGCTACTCCTCCAAATTGTAGTGTGCGTCTTGATGTTATCATGGCTTTTCATGACAAAAATACATTGGCTGCCGAGGGGTGAAAGTTTGCCCCTTTTATTTTTTCCGTAAAAGGTGACTATGTATGCCAGTCTTAACGGTTTAAGGTTTAGCTCGTTTCAGCTTCACCATTTGGGACGTCATCAGCGCATTGTGAGGTAGCTTAGATATTANGGGGGGGGGGGGGGGGGCTCCACCCTATTAAGCTGGCATTTCAGGGTACTATTTTATACATATATAAGGAAAATTTCAAAGTTAGGCTCGAGCACCCCCCTGCCCCTACCTGGCTACGCCCATGGATATTATCGGTTCAACCTCGCTCAGAGAACTTCGTCTGCTGCTATGGACCACATTAGAGAGGAATAATAATTGGCGTACTAGAGATTTTTCTAAGTGTTAAGAACAGGGACTGAACATACCAGTTATTGATAAAAACTGTCATAGAAAAATTCACTATGAAGCAAATGTTCTATAACTAAATAAGTGATACATGCCAATCGATTTTTTTTTTCGCCGAGACTCAAATTTGAAAATAAATTTGCAATTTTTATGCAAAATAAAAAAATAACAATTATTTTTGATTTTTATATTATAAAGTGACTGATTTTTATTTATGACTTTTATAAATAAAAGTCTTCGATAACTGTTATCTAAGGTATATAATTTAAAAAATGAAAAATAACTGTCATTTGCAGATTATTTAGATAAAAATAAAAAATAATAGTTATTTTGAATTTATAAAATAAAAGTCTGAAATAACGGTTATTT
>NW_016202828.1:0-659 GCF_001687245.7 Rhagoletis zephyria
TGGTGGCATTGACGGAGTGGATGCGCAGGCGGTTGGCAATGTCCTCCAGCTGCACGGCTAGGTCCTTGCTCAGAGTCATCTTGGATGGGTGAAAGGGTTGGTGGTGGTGGTTGAAGTGAAAAGGGAATCTAAAGGAGAATGCCAAAATGGAAATCCGTTAACAACGAGTTGGCCTTCAGTTTCGCTGTTGTCAGGCTAATGAATCAAAAGCTCAGATTTCCTACACTCTGTACAGTAGGTAATTTAAAATCAATCAGGAATTGCCAGTTTGACAAGAAGGTAAACGTAGTGAAAAACTGCAAACTACAACTAACTGGACACAAGCACAACACCTCGACTTTTCGAGTTTCCTTCAAGGAGAAGTAAAAGACATCGACGAGCACACTTACTAAAAAGCTGAGGATGGTGGTGGACACACACAAGTAGTCTTCTGGTGGCGATGAAGTCTGGACGACGACTGACTGACAGGCGGTGAATTTGCTGGTGGTGGATGGCCGGGGCAAAGATGCCTGCTGAAGACAACACCGAGCTGAACTGAACTGAAAAGGAAGGAGAGAGAGTGCTGGTGACAGCTGCAGTGCGCTGATAAGTGCTGAAGTAGAAAGTGAGAGTAGACAGCACGCCGGTGTTGAGGAAAAACGGTTGTCAGACGAGGGAGA
>NW_016202828.1:788-2357 GCF_001687245.7 Rhagoletis zephyria
GAGAGAGAGAGCTAATGGTCAGATTGGCAGTGTGTAGCTTTTGTGTGCCCACTATCGCATGCCCACTTTTTCTTCTTTTTTTTCCTTCTTTTTTCTTTGGTAGTTTTTGCCCATGAGAAGCTTTGCAGCTTCAGCCTCAGCAGCCTTAGCAGCAGTTAAGTTCGAGTGGCAGTGGTACAACAACAGGTGGTGCCTGTGGCGGTGACTGTGGTGGCAAATATTGGCCTGGAAACGTGCTCGCCCTGCTGCCTCTTCTTCTTCTTGGTCGATGATGTCGCACGATGAGCACGTTTTCTGCAGGCACTACCACTGCTGCTGCTTTTGCAGTCATAATCACCCCACTGGGCGGTACCCCTCATCTTTTCCCCCTCTTTTCTTTTTTTTCTCTCTCTCTCTAACGACCAGATCCTACACTGACACCTGTTGAGCGAGTGCTTCGGATGAGGACTGATGTTATGTAATTGCACACACTACAGTGACTGAAAGTGGTGGCTGTTGTGCCACTGTAGTGTGCGTGAAAGTGATTGTGTGCTGGCTGGCTGATTGGCTTGCCATTGACTATTTGTGATTAGTGCAGAGAGATTTGAATTCGTGCTGCTTTTGGTGTGATTTAGAATGATGATGATGATGATGGTGGTGCAAACAAAGCTGAACAAAAATGACACGATCAGAAACTNACTACCACTGCTGCTGCTTTTGCAGTCATAATCACCCCACTGGGCGGTACCCCTCATCTTTTCCCCCTCTTTTCTTTTTTTTCTCTCTCTCTCTAACGACCAGATCCTACACTGACACCTGTTGAGCGAGTGCTTCGGATGAGGACTGATGTTATGTAATTGCACACACTACAGTGACTGAAAGTGGTGGCTGTTGTGCCACTGTAGTGTGCGTGAAAGTGATTGTGTGCTGGCTGGCTGATTGGCTTGCCATTGACTATTTGTGATTAGTGCAGAGAGATTTGAATTCGTGCTGCTTTTGGTGTGATTTAGAATGATGATGATGATGATGGTGGTGCAAACAAAGCTGAACAAAAATGACACGATCAGAAACTCACGTTTGAAACTTACGGTTATTTTGCCGTACAAATGAGAAAAATTGGGAGAAAAAACCACTGACAAGACAGAAAGAACGACCAGACAGACTCGACTCGGTGACTGTTTGACAGTCAGAGTGACTAGTGAAACAATGTTGAAAAGCTAAAACGGAGTGGTGTTGCTGTGTCCTCCTAACCTTTAGTTAGTTGTTCTGTAAACTGTTGGCACCCTTCCACAAATCAGCCGACAGAATGGAGTTTGCGGTTTGTGAAATCAAAATCAAGCCTTTTCTTTAGCCAGAAAAGCACAGGAGACACAGTGAACGGATTTCCACTGCTGAACTTTTTTGCCGTCTCTTCTTTTTCTTTTTACTCTTTTCAGCGACCTCAAAAAAATTGGCGGCGGCTGTTTGCTAGTGCACTGATTGCCACTTGTTTGTTCGGTGCTGCTGCTGCTGCTGCCGTTGCCGTTGGTGAGAAGATAGGCAGGACAAGGTTCATCTGCTCAAAAGTTCATTCTCATGGTGGCTCACTGG
>NW_016202829.1:0-2356 GCF_001687245.7 Rhagoletis zephyria
ATGTAAGAAGACAAGTTTCCTATACAAAAGTATTCAATAGTAAAAAAAAATCCCAAATCGGGGACAATGCACCAAGTGGATAATAAATTACCAAATTGACCATCTATTGCAACTGTGAAAGTGATCAGCTGTGTCGAACGTTGCAAGTTTTTGCAAATTTTGCCATCTCGTTATTTTTTCTCTTTGATAGCGAATGCTCAGAATTTTCGTTGCTGGGTAATTTTGTCATCAAAAAATTGTTACGAATTTTTACCACTTTACTTGCAATTTCTATTAGAAATGCGTTCAATAACCCCAAAAATTTGCGAGAGTCAAAATGGTGTAAGATCTACCTTATTACTAGTTCTGCGTTCAATAATTTTTTTCTGATAGTTTTCTTTTACTCCAAACTTTACTCGCTATGTTTCTTTTACGCTCTAGTTGCAAGTACTTATGGAAAATACTGTTGTGGACTTTAGCAAGGCTTTCGTTTTTAATAAATACCACGTATCCGTAGATTTCCTAGCTAAAATGTAGGTTACTGATTTCCTACCTTATTATTCGCGAAATTACATGCTCGATTATTCAACGAATAAATTGTTTAAATTGGGGACTTTTTAGAGCGTAATTTAGCTGCTGTAGTGTGCGTAAATTTACTACGAAAGTGTGTACAAGCTACAAAATACACATCTGCTGTTTGATTTCACCCGTAGCATTGTGTAAAGCCGCTAACAAAAAGGATTTTTACACACGGAAATATGTAGAGGAGAAAAATACGTGTTCATTGTGTAAATTTACCAAAAAATTTAAAAAATAAACAAAAATATACTCGATTTACAGTCGCATTTTTAAACAGATTTTTTAGAGTGTATTTACTTGTATGAGGTAGAAAAATTAAAATTTCCAAATATGCAGAGTGTGGTATTTCGAAATAATTGTGATACAGTGACGTATTTTGACAAAGTTGGGTCAAAAATGTCGACGGTAGTATCAATGTACTTTTGGAGTCCAAAATGTATCAAAAAAGCGCTAAACAATAAGCAAATAACTACAAAAGGGTCCGTGCTGTTTCGGGCACGAAGAAGAAGACATTTACGATCCGGAAGTGGAACGCATTCACTCACTCTCTAAAACCCATTTTTCTAGCGTGAGGAATGCTTTCTGGGCTGATTTGGGCAAACCTATTATAAACTGAAGGAAAAGCTATTCTGAATTTCCACTTGTCGTTAAATGACAGCAATTTCAATAACAAAATTTTGATTTAAACAATATCTACTTTTGTCATTACAAAGTTTGTAACTATAAGGTTGTTGGTATAGGATGAGTCAATTTTATATAAAAAAAATCAACGACAAAGATTTAACATTGTGAATATTTTAAATTATGCCTATATGTACGTAGGCAATGCTATTAACAGGTATCTGGTTTATTTATAAATACTTACATACATATGTACATATATACAAATGTATGCATGTTTATAATTGTAAGCCCTTCAATTTGGTGCAAGTGTAGCTATTTCTGGAGCTTCCTAGTGCATACTTTATTATCGGTGCGTAGTTGCGTTTTGCATTTGACGTCACGTCGTGAAATCAATTTCGAAAGAACGACGAAATCTCTTTTTATTATACTACGAAATTTTTTTTATATTTTTCTTGTGAAACACTTTACATGCGCCACTGCTCTTCATGGGATGGTATTGTACGTGCATGTTGACACGCAATCATTTATTGCTATTAAATAATTAATTTTCGGTCGAAATAATTAGCTCCGCAGCAATAATTTATATGTAAGATAATTCTATTTTTACGGTTTAAATTGATGGCTATTATTTTACATTTCTACAAATAAATGCTAATTTATTTTAAGAAGACTTACAGTGGAATTTTAAATAAATTGAGAATTTAAATTTAATCGTATGACTAAAAATAACTCGTAGACCGCATTCAAACTTATGGGTACATAGATACAGCGGTAGAAAATTAATAGGGGAGAGGCACTTAAATATTTTTTCGTTTGTTTATTTAATATTTAAGTTTTTTTTTATAAAATAATAGCTTCTTATCTAACAAAAATCATATAAATTCATATTTCAAACTTTGTGGAAAAATTATAGAAATTCTGCCGAATTTCATCAAAATTGTCAACTTTTAATCCCATTTTTTTTTTTTTTTTTTTTTTTAGTACAATAAAGTGCAAGTTTGAAGCTCCTAAAAAATGGCGTTGATTTTTTATTATTTATTTTCTGAGTGTATTACGTACATTTTTTCATATAAAAAAATTATCAAACATGTTTAGATACTTTTTTAGGAAGAAAATGCGTAGATAAAAAAAATCCAAAAATTAACGCGATTTTTTAGCAACTTAAAACTTATAC
>NW_016202830.1:0-2356 GCF_001687245.7 Rhagoletis zephyria
GTGGCTACCCTGAGGGACTCCTGAAGTAACATCAATGACGTCAGAGATAGTATTTTTAAACAATACCCTTTGTGATCTATCATAGAGGTATGAAAACTATTGTTATATCTCTTTTTGTATTAATTGCGTTGAATCTGTACGATCCACAAGCAGTTAAATTTTCTTCTTGGAATTTTGTTTTACTTATCTACATACTTACATGTATATGTACATGTGTATGTATGATGTGTTTATTAGATACATTTAAAAATGGCAACTTCGTTTCAGTGCTCTACATATATTACACAAAAATCTCAAAAAATAGAACACGAAAATCCCCGAAAAGTACTGAAAAATAAAAAAGTTCCAAAGTTATAAAAAATCCCTAAAAGTAAAAGTAATATTTTTCAGGGACCGATAATAGCAGTTATTTGTATTATAATTTAATACAAAAGAAATTCATATAAACATTTCAGTTTTAAAGCTATTTCAGTCCTCTTTCATTTGATACCAAACTTATTTAACTTGGGTAAGCGGTTTGTTTGTTAACCGGTAAGAACTTTTATTTCGGGCTTAAAAACCATTTGGCCAAGTTTAACTTAAAAAAAGGATAACGCTTATTTTCGGTCCCTGTAATTTTTAGCTTCAATTATTACTGTATACAAAAGCAACCATGAGTTGTGTCGAAAATTCCGAATTAGTCCCGAACATCGTCAAATAATCCCGAAACCTCGAAAATTCCAGAAAAAGTCCCAAAATACTCGAAAAGTGTATTACTAGGAGTCTCGAAAAGATGTGACAAATTAAACAAAAGAAGATTTCCGAAAGGTCACGAAATACATAATACGACAAAATCTCAACAACTCATGAAAAGTAAAATGTGAAAAATCCGAAAATCTTAAAATAACACCGAAACCTCGAAAATACCCGAAGGACCCCAAAAATATGTGACGAACAATTTCAAAAAGTTCTGAAAAAAAAATCGAAGTAATTTTAAAAGTTCATAAAAATTTCCGAAATGTGAAACATTATGAACCCGAAAGGTAACATATCATAAAAAATCTCGAAAAGTTCTGAAAAAACCAGAAAACATCGTCAAAGTTCTTAAAAAAATTCCCAAAAATACAACAAGCAGAATCTCGAAAAAACTGGAGAACATCTACAAAAAAGTTACGAAGAATTCTATTCTCGAGCACTAAAGTAAAAAGCGAAAATTACCAATTATTATTTTTTTTTGAAACGTTACGAATCTACAAAATATCTCAGTACTTTAGAATTTAATAATTCCCAATGCTTAAGCACTTTCTTATGTATTTAGTATTATGCAACTCCTTAATACTTCAAATCAATTTATTTTAATACTCTAAAAATCGTAGTTTTTCTTACTTGAATATTTAGGTATAAGTATGTCCATCACTAACACGTACAAATGTTTACATATGCCCCCAGATATGTGCATATGTATATACACATACATATACTCCCTTATGACATTTATTTTTATGACAACCATGTCAGAAGTAGTAATTTAATATTTGTTTGACTACCAAGCGTTTTCACACCTTTAACAAATGCACCAAATAACACACATACCACCTACACATCCGCAGACAACTTTTTAGGAGGTCAGCGATAGTCTCTACATCACCTACGCTTATACAATTTTCGTTTTTTTTTTTTTTTGTTGAGTACATACATATGAATGTAACACCTAACAAAGAGCTGTGCTAAAATACAATGTACGACAATAAAAATTACAATTGCTATGAATACGCTGACACATAAAAAATATTTCACGCGTGTATGAGTAAATTTAACTTTGTACACGAATGTGTCGAGTATCTCATTGTCAAAAGATAGATGTGACAGATGTACAGATGCGAAATAAAAGTTGTGTTACGAATACAAAGCAGTAAATATAGTATATAAGTGAAAGCGAAATGTAAGCGTAAATTTTTGTAGCTCACCAAATGTGTAAAAGTGTTGGATGAAAGTCCGGGGCGACGAAAAGAGGAAATTAAAGGATATTCGCAGGCATGAGTAGTCGCGTCGTTTGTTGTCGTTTTTAGTAACAAACAAAAACAGAATGATGACACATTTTTTGTTTATTTTTTTATTCTTCTTTTTTCTGTACACACTTGTCAATGTTACACACTTGTGCTTGTAATGCCAGTTGTTCTTGCCTTAGCTACATATCACGTTGCGCGAAATATTTAACAAGTTTATTTATTTTATATTTAACCTTTTGCTTTCTGTCTTTTTGATGCAAATCGTTTTGAATCTTTTTCATGAATAGAATAAAGCGACTTTGGCGTAGTGGGTAGCAGTGCACAGCACTATTCCGGAGGGCCTGGGTTCGAGAACAGGAAATTGGACA
>NW_016202833.1:0-265 GCF_001687245.7 Rhagoletis zephyria
TCAACAGACAACTGTTGCATTATCGCTACAGTCATCGGAGGCGAAGCACTGCTGGAAGGTACGTGAGCTGGAAGCACTGTGGAGGAAGGCGCAGATTGTGTCTGCGGTGCCAAAAATGAAAACAATACAAACTTCACTTTGTAGGTTACTTTTCTGGTACTGATAGTGACCAAAATTACTGAGGACACTTCTAAGGACCCAAACTAAGCTCCTGGAGGTTCTCGAAGCAAAAAAACTATATAAAAGTGAACTTTGCAATGAGTGC